>NW_004443953.1:8506998-8513095 GCF_000243295.1 Trichechus manatus latirostris
GATACACAGCACCAGGTATTCAGGAGACAGTAAAAGAAGGTAAGTAGAAAGAGACAAGAAACCAAAAAAATGAAGAAAAATAAAGGGCAAAAAGAAAGAGAAAACAAACAAACAAAAAGGCCCCCAGGGATCCCACCAGTGTGGCTGCGTGGACTGGGGAAACAGACCAGGGAAGCAGTTCACCAGCTGAGCAGTGCTTCACAACCTGTCAAGAAGAAGCAAAGACAGTGCATAGAGTCAGGTGATTGAGAGAAAGGAGGGGGAGGAGGTGAGAGGCAGAGAAGAAACCAAAAGAGGCCAAAAAAAGCAATACCAGCGACAAAGAAATGGCAGTGAAGAAGCCTACTGGTGTGGGTGGGGCAAATTCACGTGGCATGGAACCGGCACCTCCCATGACGCAGTCCCAGCCTGCTGGAGAGTGGCAGATCAATTCTCCAGGACGCTGGGAATCCATCTGCTGGCAAGCAGTGAATTGGCCCTCCGGGAAGCTGGGAATCCACCAGCCAGGAAGCAGCGGACCGGCCAGCCAGAAAGCTGTGAAGGTCCAGCAGGGAGAGGTAGGCTAGGGGGTGGGAAAGCGTGTCTCGCTGATTACCAGGTGCTCTGTCTCCTGCTGGGAGCTCCGTGAATCTGCTTTCCATACTCCCTGTCTGCTGATCTCTGGCAGGAGTCCAAGATGGTGGATGCGTGCTTCATTAGCTGATTGGGGACCTCCATTCCTAACTCTCCTTGCTGTCTGTTCTCTGTCAGTTTCTTATACCATTCCATGCTTGATTGAGTTCTTTATCTCTTCATTTGACGCTTAGGGTTCCAGGATTGATGTTTGTCTCTGTTTTACTTAGTTTTTCAGGTCTTTGCTGTAGACGGACGGCATGATGCTTCTGTCTATAGCGCCATGTTTTAGAATAGATAATTTATTCTTTTATAGTTCTTGAGGTCAGAAGTCGAAAATGGGTCAGTAGAGCAGCCTTCCTTCTGAAGGATCCAGAAAGAATCTCTCCTGTTTCCCTCTTACAATGACATTTGTGGTTACATTAGGCCCACTCAGAAAATCCAGAATAATCTTCCCATCTCAAGATCCTTAATCACATCTGCAAAGCCCTTTTGCCATGTAAGTTCACATATTCACAGGCTCTAGGGATTGAGACATGGACATCTCTGCGGGGGGCATTATTCAGCCTACCACACCACTGCTCCACAAACACCACACTCTATCCCTGGGCTCGACACAAGAGATTCTTAAAAGGATCTTCTTTAAGGGTCCTGTTCTCTCTTAATTCTTCTCCTGAAAGTTCACATTTGAAACTAAACCACAGACTGGATTGCAGAATGAGTCCCTGGAGGACAGGTGTGGGTTCACTCTGCATTAACTCAGGACCCTTAAATTCTCTTCGATGGGCTACAAATCTCTAATGGGAAAGGTGTGATGCTGGCTAGTCTCAGGACAGATGCCACAGGTACCCTCACCACCACCACCACAGGGGAGATTGAGAAGTCAGAAAGCAGTATGAGAGATGGGATGGAAAACAAGAGGTAGAGGTGTACCCAAGAAAATTCACCACCAGTGCTGCTGAGGACCTTGCCCTGTGGAAGCATGCCTGGTCTGTGGAAAACAGTCCATCAGATACGTTACACTCCATGGTTCCAGATGTTTTTCCCAAAATTTCAGAATATCACATACCATTCATACTGTTGTTTCTATAATAGTATGAAACTCACTTTTCAAAAGTTAAATATACTTATTTTTAAGAAAGCTTTATATATTTTAGAGAAAATTTTTATATATTGAAAAAATGAAAAATCAGGACTAGTTGCCACAAACAGAAGGCATCCATAAAAATAAGTACAATAAAAAAATGTTTAACGTCATTAAATGCTAGCTAGATACCATGACCTGTCAAAGCTCTGAGCCTAAGGCCCAATTTTTCTTTTAATAAGAAGGATAATTAACCAGGTTAGAGACACCTTAAAGGTATGCGAGCACAGAACTAAAATTTCAAATCAGAAGAATTGGAAAAAAAAATTGAAAAGGGAAAAATTGTCTCATAATGTAATTCAATTTTATTTAATGCCATATTGGGTTACAATTAAACATCACCTCTCATACCACCAATGATAAGACTCCCATACATTGGGAAATAACGGTTTCAGATATAAAGCTGCCAAACGAAACTCTCTCTAAAGGAACACAGAGGGGAAAGGGGTCCTACTATGCTTGGATTTTATGTACCACATCACACGCATTCCACATAAACAACGTAACAGCGCTAATAAACTAACCTGCCTTAGGTTACACAGTTACAAAGAAGCCTAAACGGTATTTAACCTTGGTCAGTCTGACTCTAAAGCCTGGGCTTGTTTCATGTCTGGATGTCTGGAAAATAACCAAACAAGGAAATAACTGCTTTAGGCTAAACACACATGCACACATGCATGCATGCACACGCACACACACAGAGACATGGGCTCTGGGACCCCAGCAGCATTTAAACCCTATTCCATGCTTTCTTGCCTTGGAACAGTGGGTGTCAACCTTATCTGCCCATTGGAAACACCTGAGAAGCTTTCAAAACTGTTGAGATGGGCCCTGGCTATGTCCAGGTGATTCTAATGATTCTAATATGCCGTGAAGTTTGAGAGCTGCTGCCTCTGTAGAGATATAGGGGTCAATGGGAAGGAAACGAGTTTTGTGATCAAACAAACCTAGTATAGATCCTGGCTGCCGTACTTTAAACCGACCTTAAATCCAGTGATTCTCAAACAGTAGTAGTTAGGCATGCCCTAGGAGCATGTTAGAAATGCACGTTCTCAGGCTCCACCCTAGACCTCCTGAATCAGAAACTGAGTTTTAACAAGCCCTCCAGGTGATTCTGATGGGCTGAAGTTTGAGAACACCTGTCTTAGGCAGGTTTTTTTTCCCCTGAGTTTCAGTTTACTGTTTATAAAATGTGGATAACACGCACTTTGCTGTGCTGCTGTTTGAGTGCTGCAAGACCCATGAAAGGACTAAACACAGTTCCTGGAATATAGTAGATGCATAGTAAATGTTTTTCATTCAGATAGTAACAGTTTTGAAAGTATAATCCAAATATATGGGTGGCTCTGGAGCCCAGCCTCTGCTGCATTGATTTTTTTTTTTTTTTTTTTGGTAAATATTTTCATTTAATATCTTCAGAAAATGCATGGGGCCGGTGGGGTGAGTATTGCACAATAAAACATCTTTAAAATCCTCTCTCCTCATCTTTACCACTCTCCATAGCCTCCATACAGAAAGTCTCCCGTTTCCTCAAAGCCTTCTCTGATTCATCCCCAACCTCTATCCATGCACACTTCCTGAAACACTCCCTGTCTCCTTTCACTTCTCTCCGTCTTGCCCACAACTTTTATCTTTCTAGAGTTCTCACTGTTTCCAGTAGAAGTATAATTTAGCCCTTTTCTGCTTCTGGTCGGAAAAAGGATTTCAATTTAAAGAAATCAATACACACTTATATGTTGATTTATTCTGAGTTATTGAGATGAGCAACATGCTGATATATTTGAATACATTGAGATGATGGAGCCATACTATCCAAGTACCTACAAGATATGAGTTTTCCAAAACTTAAGCACAAGTTTCCAAAAACATGGGCACAATTTTTCCAAAATCCGATTTTCCCTCTTCTACAATTTTTCCTAAATCTGGCCTTAATATGTATCTAATAATAATTATAATTCATGATTTCCAAAGTATTTTCACATAGAATAACCGATTTGAGCCTTACAATCATTCTACAGGGCTGGAAAACTGGGTATAATTACCGTATTTTACATAAGAGTCACTTCTTTGCTCTTATAGAGGGGGGAGCGTTATCAATAGTAACATAGACTCCTCTCCAAATTATAGCCCACATGTATTGAAAGTATATATGTGCCAGGAACAATCAACTAAGTGATTACATTCAAGAATATATAGTAGTATTATTTATATAAGATGCTTACTATATAATATCTAATAATAATAATAAAAATAGTTGCCGTCAAATCGACTCCAACTCATGGAGACCCTGTGCATGTCAGAGTAGAACAGTGCTCTATAGGGTTTTCAATGGCTGATTTTTTGGAAGTAGATTGCCAGGTCTTTCTTTTGAAGCACCACAGTGGTTAAGCATTCAGCTGCTAACCAAAAGGTCGTCAGTTAGAATCCACCAGCTGTTCCTTGGAAACCCAATGGGGTGGTTCTACTTGACGGCAATGGATTTGGTTTGTTTTGATCTGGGTGGACTTGAACCTCCATCCTTTTGGTTGACAGCCAAGCACGTTAACCATTTGGACCACCCGGGGTCTGGCAATATATAAAATAAGTAGGTATGTATTATGTAATACATATAAAGAGATTTATACTTTAGGACTCACTTTCACATCCACTCTTCCATGGTAGAGACTGCCTTGCTTTGTCCTCTGAGACCCTGCTGGCCTGGCCAGCCTGGGTTAGATCTGGAACCCCAGAGCCCATGGGATACTCTGGCACACAACTATACCACGCTGGACAGTACCTAACTAGTTGATTGAGATCCTTTCTGCAGTGAGTTTGGACCATAAGATCTATTGTGAGAGAAGTTAGTGATAAAGCAGGAAGAGAGGGCAGACAGAAAAGTAAAGGAAAAATGTTGAGTCACAAGACTGTTAAACTGATAGAGTTGCCATCTAATCCTGGAAAATGCTCCAGTCCACCCCTGAGGTCGGGCTCGTCAATCCTGAGGAAGCTTCCTGGCTTTCTTACTTTCCTGTGAGCCCTTAGAGAAAATCTGAGGCCCCCGAGCATTTCTCTTCTTGCAACTTGAAAGAGCAAACACAATGGTTTTATGAAGTGAAATGTTATGAAACTTCCCCTGGATTTTTCAGGAAAATCCAATCTGTCTTATATAACTGAGAAAGAGATAGTAAAAATAATAAATATAAAATACCTAGTATTAGGAAAAAATGGCTTTACTTTCCTGAATAGAATTCTTTTTTCAACTACTGAAGAGGATAAAAAGTCTTCACAGTAGGAAAGAGAAAGTGCTTTTAACTTCTCGTCTCTTTCCCCAACCTAATTAAATAAAATATATGTGAAAGGAACAGAACAACACGGTGTTTGCCATAAGTGAATCAAGCACAGGAGGTCAGTCACTTTAGAATTTCTTTTAAAATACATCATGTTTTATTTACTATTTATAATTATACCACAATGCTGTTAAACTCACTGAGTCTAGAGATGCCTGGAAACATGCAAAGAATCTGGGGCCAGACACTAGGCCAAGCAGACCAGGAGACTGTGGCTTGTATCCAGTGACTTACAGAGTGGTGCTTCTTTTCCAGCACTACTCCCTCTCTGAAAGCGTGTAATGATGAAAGAATCAATGCCTATTTTTTGAAACCATGTTTCATATTAAAGTCACCTTCAACAGTTTGCTGCCCCTGCAAGGGAATACAAATAGATGATAGATGGATGGATGGATGGATGGATGGGTGGATGGGCGGATGAATGGATGAATCAATAGAGATGTGTATGCTTTTCTCGAGGGCAATGTTGGTTCAGTGGTAGAATTCTCTCCTTCCAAGAGGGAGACCCGGGTTTGATACCCAGCCAGAGTACCTCATGTGCAGCCAGCACTTGTCTGTCAGTGGAGGCTCGTGTGTTGCCATGATGTTATGAGTCTGTACCCAGACCAGACTAGGAAGAAAGGCCTGGTGATCTACTTCTGAAAATCCTACAGATCACAATGGTCCAATCTGCACCCATTTCTGGGGATGGCCCAGGACTGGGCAGCATTTCATTCCATTGTGCGTGGGGTCACCATGAGTTGGGGGCTAACTCAATGGCAGCTAATGACAATGATGATTTTTGTGTGTGTGTGTTTGTGTGTATACGGATTAGGTGTATTTGTAGTTGGAGTATATAAGTAACAAATCAGGAAGCAATACTTCTTGCTTTAAAGGAAGAAAAATATCACTCTTTATTGATGCCAGTTTCTCATATGCTATTAATCTGTAAGTATTGTTGCCACTTAGTATTATTCTGTCCATTGCCAGGATAGCAGGCAGTCTCAGGCTCTCTCTCTCATGCGCACGCGCGCAC
>NW_004443953.1:8513195-8571311 GCF_000243295.1 Trichechus manatus latirostris
CACACACACACACACACACACACACACACACACACACACACACACCTGTGCAAAGTAAGCTCCTAAGGGCCATAATAGCAAACAGTGTCTGTTTAAAAGATAACTCAGTTATTGTAAGATAGGAAACTCTCCCTTATCCCCAACACCTGCATAAAAGTGCCAGGGGTATTTAAAACAAGTGGCCTGGTATTTATTTCCAAATACCAACAGTATTACTGCTGCAGCTAGATAAATATCACATGACATGAGGGATAACAAACATTCTGCCACAGCCTTAGATAAATCTGAGTTTACAAAGATTAAGACAGGCAACACTGAGAAACTCAGGCGAGCAAAGAACCTAAAGATGTGTGAAAAGCAATGGGAAATTAAGGGGGGAACGTAAGCTTCACAGAAAGCTTTGTAACAACAATTTGTAGGAAATACAAGTCTGATATAAGTGTCAAATTAAACCTCTCTGGAAGTAGATTTTGACTGAGACAATGAGAAATTTTCAAAGTAAGCCACTGAGATTAATCTTTAAAAGGCCACGAAATTGGCAGCAGCAGTTATGGGGCTGTGATAAGATTTCAGGAGCATTGGTTTCTAAAAGGACTTCCTTTATTTGTTGAGAAGTAAAATTTCTCCATCACAGGTTTATATCTGTAGCTTAAAGTTTGTCTCTCATCAAAAGGCATATGTCCCAAGGCAAGGTATTAGTTACGTTTTGATGGAAAATATATTGTTATATACTCAGAACAACTTACGATGGGAGTAAGGAAGAGAACAGGAGAACTTGAGAGCTATTATTTAAGCAAAGCAATGTTTTATTATAAGATCTTCAAATAACCATTGAAGTATAACTATGGAAACCCATTTTCAGCCTTACTAGATACACTCACAAAATGTCTGTTACCTCTAGGAATGTATAACATAATACTGGAACATATAAGTATAATGGAAAGAAAAAGGTAAGAACACATTTGCTAGAGCTAACACGGCCTATGAAGAAAAGCATGGCAATCCAAGGTTGGCAGTCAGGGCCCCTGGGTTCCAGTGACCACAGGCAAGGTTTTTTTAATCTCTCTGGGGCTGATTCCTTCTATATAAAAAAGAAGGAGAATCATATCTGCCCTACCACTCTCATGGGATTGCTATGAGAATAAAAATAATTAATACAGGGTCACAAGCTTAGAAAAGTTAAAAATACTCTCCACAAGTAAAATGATTTTTATTAAAGTACAAAAAGCATGATGTGGAGTTTTCTCCTATCACATTGTTCTAGAGGAAACTCTCCAGCTTTCACTTTCTCTCTTGCCCAGAGATAACATCGCCGTATTGCTATGCATTTTCAACCATTCTTATAAGAAAACCAAGACCTCCCAACACTTTCAGAATGTTTAGAGATGGTTCTCCTTTTGAATCTGTGTGATCAGGAAATCTAAGATGTTGATTTGACTCAAAATCTTCCAACGTTTTGATTCAAATCGAAGACCTACAGAAAGCATGGCTTTCATTATTTCAACAAATGTTCACTAAATGCCGCCATGTGCCAGGCAAGGAGCTGGGTTCTGTAAACTCAAAAGTAGCATTGGAGGCATTCAATAAGTATTTCTTGTGACTGATTTAATGAAAATTGGAGTGAAATAGGGGTAAGAGGTATTGTGAACTAATGGAAATATTTATTGCAGACTACTTGAAAAAAATACATTTTTATTATTGTCAAACATGATAGTAAATCAGACTGAGCTAACAAAATATTACTAAACAAATATTGACAGAGAACTCAAACCAAAAAATCAAACCATTTGCTGTTGAGTTGAGTCAATTCCAACTCATGGCAACCCCACGTGTGCCAGAGTAGAACTACACTCCATAGGGTTTTTAAGACCGTGACCTTTCAGAAGCAAATCACCAGACCTTTCTTCCAAGATACATCTGGGTGGGTTCGAACCACCAACCTTTACTCTTGGTATCAAACACTTAACTGCGTTTGTGCCAAGCTGGGACTCTAGCACATAACTAAGGAATCAGATTTTGCATGTAAATAAATGCTACTAAAATATTCAAAACCATTTCTTTCTCAACCACTTTACTCCTCCACATTTTTTTACAATATTAATTTCTACTATCTTATAATTTACTGAGTGAAAAAACATTTTTTCAGCTAAGTTTCTATCTAAATAATCAAAATTTCTACATAGGTGGAGACCAAGTTCATAAGGTTCTGTTGGGCGTCTATTGATTCTTCCACACACAGCTCTTCAGTTAGGCTCACGTCACATTTAGAACTTTCTTCTTAAGAGTCTTCATGATTAATTCTGAAGTTCACTGGGTGCATGAGAGTGTGCAGACATCGAGGGCTCCCATTGGAAGGGTTCCTCGCAGCCCAAAATAAAATATAAACATCGAATTCTCAGAGAAATAGGAAGATGAGTAAAGAATGAAAATGGAATTAACTTAAAGCCGTTAGGACTTTTAAAATGTTCAGCAGTTTTAATCATTAAGTTAACAGTGATCTGTAAATTATATTTATTAACACCAAAGAAAAACCTGCCCTGGTTACATCGTTTTCTTATTATTAATAAATGTTTGTTTGTTGGACCTGTTTTGTGCGAAAGTAATTGGGCCACAGCAGTCCACTGGTGATTATGACAGAATTATTTGGCGGGTGGAAGCTTCTGCTAAGATGTTACCCCCACAGAAACCACAAGTGCATTTTTCCTTATCAGAGGAAGAGACTCTGCTGCTGGAAATAGAACAGATATGGTGGCAGGATTTTCCTTCTCTTAGAGCCTGAAGAAAGAGAAAAGATTTCTACTGCTTTAGCAATTTGAAAGCAAGTGAAACAAGCTTTTCACTTCCCAAAGCATTCTTCGTGTTTAAAAAGCTATGCAATTCAAATTCACTTCCCAGAATATAAAATCAGATTATTTAAGAGGAGAAGGAGAAACGATCCAAGAAAAAAAAAGGCTGAAGGAAGCCATGTGTCATTAATTCGGTTATAAATTATTAGCCGAAAGCAGCCTCTCAGCATTTGTATTTGATGAACAAAAATTGATTGCTTCAAGGGCATTTCAATCCTTTTGATGTTCCCATCTTTTAGCCCACCACAAATCTGAATCCTTAACAGAATGATTATAGCATTATAGTAATCCTGAGAGCCAATACTAAAGGATTTGCGAGAGCAACAGAGATCAATAGTTTGAAAAAAGAATGTCTTTTTGAATTGACAGCGCTGTCTCGCCTGATCGTGAACCTGAACAAAATAAGTGGAGTCTGAGTACACAAGCAATTGCGCAGGCCGGTCCGAGCTGCCGCGGTGAGCCGGGTCTCGGCGCGCTTGAATAGGCCTGAGCGCTGAATATTTCTTAAGGATTAAACCCAAACTAATGGCAACCCAAAGATATTTTGCAAACAATCAGCCTCCCCCTAAAATAGTTAAGATAATACACTATGGGTCTTGGTTTGATATTCAAAAGACTGGGTTCAGCTACAGGTTCAACATTTGCTTTTGCACAGAGTTTGAGATTATGGGAAATTGGATTAGAGGTAACATTGTCTTAATGGCCATCTCTTTTGGGCCACTTTGAAATGGAGAATCCCCACAGTATTCCAGGATGGACTGGAGAGAACCACGTCCTTAACACACAACTTATTAGAAAACCCAATGGGCCAGAATTGTTTAGAGACACAATTGCCCACATCTATGGGATTTCCAAGTTGTAATATCATTTGATACCTCAAAAGACAGAGAAAGGCAGCTGACTGTTAAAGGCTCCTTGAACAATTCGGGGATTAGCATAAAATTATACATAAAGGAGAGTAAGGACTGCAGTGGCACTTGCTCACCACAGTAGGGGCATTGTTAGGAAACGCAAATGGACTCAGAGAAAGTGTGAAGGCATCTTAACATTGTCTGAAGACCTGCATGTTTTAACACTGATGTATATATTTTCCAGTTCTTTGTTTCCTCAACAAGAGGCCAGCTTAGTCCATTGGAGAAAGGCGTCAGGAGACTTCAGATGGTGCACATCTGGAGAACATCCCATGGAAAAATTGTGAATGGCTAAGTAATCTCTTTCAGTACCAAGACAAGGAGTGGTAATTTATGACTTAACAGACTACAAAACCTGCCATTAATTCTAAGATACAAACTTTAAACCGAATGGTATGGAAGAGTAAAAATATGCAGCAACAATTAACAAAAGGAAAACAATCATTCCAAATGACACAAGTTTCACTCTATCTTTGAAAGAGAAAAATAACATTTTTCCAACAAGCTTGTGTGTTCCGCCAGTACATGTGATAGCCTTACTGGCCGTTAGACTGCCGTGGTGGTTATGATCCTCACATTTCTGGCATCTAAAAGGGGCTCAGATTAAAAGCATGTTAAAGTCACAATCCCTGAGAGTTGTGCTGCAGCAGACTTACACATTTTATTTGGAGGCTACGTATGATAACATGTGATCCTTAAAGGTAACCTTTTTCTCAAGCTGTTTAAAATGTTTTGTAGCTGTTCTTGTCTAAATGAATCAAAAGAAGGATAAGCAGGAACTGGCGTAAATAATAGCTGCCTTAAAAGGGGGCAGCAAAATTGATAGCTCTACAAATGGCAGCCACCTGTACCAGGAAAACTCAAAGAAAGAGAATAACTATTTGAAGAAAAAGAATAATTGGAGATGTGACAGCAAAGAATAGAAATCACTCCTCAGAAGGTGTTTAAAAAGCCCTTCTCTCTCCTACTTAATCACTGTTCCCTTAAGCCCATAAATTAAAATGCAATGTGTAAGTTATATGCATTATGAGTATGAATACTCAAGTAATCTAAAGCATCTTAACTCTGCCCAGCTTGTTTTCATACTGCCAGACTCCATTCTGTTAATGGTATAAGAACAGCAAAATTCTACAGTGAGCTGTTCTGCATCACGTTCTCTTATGATTTTATTGGATTATTGTATTGATGGCCTAATGTTACTTAAGGCCCTCTTATTAGCGCATAAACAAAAGCTTGATTTCTATAACTAACAAAGATTTCTCTTTCTTTCCTTTACCAAAGGTATAATGGATATTTCACTAAATGTGAGAGAAACTTGTAAAATAGTAAAGCACTTGCTGGCAACTTAGCCCCGAGAATTACAATGGTACCACTTGATGTAGCCTGTTCAGTAATAGCTTTGTTGCATTAAAGTAAATGCCTCAAAAAAAAGTTCATTGTTGGAGAAATAAATGCAGAATTTCCTAACTAATTATTGAAGGAATGAAAAATATTTAACTCTTCTCTAAGTTAACAATTCGATTCAACTAGTATTATTGGCAACAACTCTGAGCCTAGCCCTGTGATTGAGAAGTCCAAAGATGAATAAGACACTTCAAGGAGCTTGCAATCTAGTAGGGTAATCTATGTGCCCCAAAATGTGCCATTAATATTATCTTTTCATTATTACCAATGTCACCTAAAAACTTGTACTTACAGAAAATACCTGTGAGTCCAAAGGAGTTTTGGCAGCCTTTATAAATGAAAGCACTGTATGTTAACAATAAGAGAACAGGGCAATCCTAGCAGCACTGGGAAGCGTCCAACTGTCCCCAATACTTCCCTTAGGACAATGCACTCAGAACATGTTCCATGGAATACTAGTCCCAAAAGATGTTCTCTACAGAAAAAGAATTCCATGGTCAATTAGTTTAGGGATTAGTACAACTCTATACCAACTGGAGAATCATAATGTATATCGTTATTTAAAGTCTGAAGAAAAAAAAAAAACCTTCAACTGAAAAAACAGAGTTTAATTCTGCTTAAACTCAGTATTTCACAGCATATTTGAACATGGTAAAGTAGAGGGTCAGCGAAAAAGAGGAAGACCCTCAACAAGATCGATTAACACAGTGGCTGCAACAATGGGCTGAAACATAGCAATGATTGTAAGGATGGTGCTGGACCAGGTTTCGTTCTGTTGTTTTGTTCTGTTGTACATAGGGTTGCTATGAGTCAGAGTCGACCCAATGGCACTTATCAACAACAATTTGAACAGGGAACCTCTTCATTTGCTACATCCATTAGCAGTCTTGAAAGCAAGAGTTCTAAAGAATACACTTGTGCAACTCTGGTGTGGGCCACTGTCTTAGTTATCTAAAGAAAAATCCCGTTGCCGTGGAGTCTTAGTCATCTACTGCTACTAAAACAGAAATACCACAAGTGGATGCTTTTAACAAACAGAAGTTTATTCTCTCACAGTCTAGGAGGCTAGAAGTCCGAATTCAGGCAGCCAGCTCTAGGGGAAGGCCTTCTCTCTGTGGGTATCTGAAGAAGGTCCTTGTCATCAATCTTCCTTTGGCCTAGGAGTTTCTCAGCGCAGGGACCCTGGATCCAAAGAACGTGCTCACTCCCAGTGCACTTTCTTGGTGGTATGAGGTCCCCCTGTCTCTCTGCTCACTGTCTCTCCGCTCACTTCTCTCTTTTATATCTCAAAAGAGATTGACTCGAGACACAGCCTAATCCTGTAGATTGAGCCCTGCCTCATAAACATACCTGCCTGTAATCCTGCCTCATTAACATCATAGAAGTAAGATTTACAACACATAGGAAAATCACATCAGATGACAAGATGGTGGACAATCACACAATACTGGGAATCATGGCCCAGCCAAGTTGACACATATTTTGGGGACACAATTCAATCCATAACAGTCACCCTCAGGGACCAGGTGACGGACTTTAGCTGGACCAACTTGAGGATTCCTCTGCTCTGGTGTTCAGCTTCAATTGGTACCAGAACCCTTAGGCGTTTTTTTCTTAAACATGACTTGGCACAAACTATCTCAAATATTCTTCACAGAATTTGGGGCACCTCTCAAAAACTGGGTTAGAAATAAACGATTTTAATCAATTACTATTTCTTAAACTTTCAGCACAATTGTAAAATTAGAGTAAATCCAAATTTGCATAACTAAATCATATGAAGTGTTCTGTGTTCCAAACGTTAAAAAAAAAAAAAAAAAACTATTTGAAACACACACGGATGTCAAGTTTCACTGCACAAAAAAACAAATAGCAACAAAATGACAGAAGGTCATAGGTGAGTGATGGGGGTCTGTGGGTGGATGGCAAAGCATTTGTAAACTTGATTTGAGATCATCACTAATCAGAGCCAGGAGTCGTTAAGGTATTTGTTTGCTACTTAAGCTACATTAATTAAAAACAGGGAATTGTGTCATGAAACTGAACGGCAAGAATGCAGCTGGCACTGCCAAACCACTCGGAATTCGGAAGGTAAGCTCTCTTCAAATTTCTCTGATTCGCACCTTGCATTCCTCTGCTGTCTGCTCCGTTCTTTTCTCTCTCTCTCTGCAGACAGACTTTCTCTACCTCTGTGCACTCATGACCCATTACGGCAGCCACGGCTCCTAGGTTTACATGTTTCAGTGCCATCCACATGCAGTAACAAGAGATCTCAGTCCCAAACCCAAATTGCTGGGAGAAAGAAGGTGATTGGTTAATGTAGGTCAGGTGTCTTGACAGCCTTGGCTAAAGAGACAGGTAACAGCATGTAAATATGACTGCCAGGGACCCACACTGCGGATCTGAGGGGCAGTTTCCAAAAAACCAGAGATAACACATGGGTTAAGGAGACTTGTCTTAAGTGTCCACTGCAGCCCATCATGACTGTGGGTTTAGCCATTTAAGTCTTCAGAAAACAAACAGGTCTTAGATTCCTACAGAGGTAGGAAGATTGGCAAATACCATTACTAAAAATGATAATGGAAGGGCCTAAGATGCAAATTAATGGTAAGAGCAGAATTTCAGTAGTTTGTAGGATATATGAGGAGCCTGGATGGCACAAGAGATCGACTGCTAACCTAAAAGTTGGCGGTTCAAACCCACTCAGCAGCTCAGTGGAAGAAAGGCCTGGTGAGCTGCTTCCATAAAACATTACCTCCAAGACAATCCTGTGGAACAGTTCTACTTTGTAACACATGGGGCCATGATGAGTTGGAATCAACTAGATGGCAATGGGTTTGCGTTTTTTTTTTTTTTTTTTAAAGCGGGTAGGATGTAATAATTGCACTTCAGAGAAGGAGATGCGATGAGAGACTTTATCCCTTCCCCTCTGCCTACATGAACTAATTTTTTCAATAAGGAAAATACTTTTATGATTATCTTTGAGATATAGCCCCACTTGATAGCTGCTAGCATTTTCTGAAACACTGTTCTAAGCTTTTTAGGTATAGTAACTCAGTAATTTCAACAACCCTACGATTAGATACCAGTTTTATCCCCTCGGTACAAATGATGCAACTAAGGCTTATAAAGGTGAAATAAATTTTCAAAGGTCACACAGCTAGTAAATGGAAAAGCCCAGTGCTTGCACACTTCACTACTGCACATCGTTGCTTCTCTTCACTAGCACTGGAATCCTCAGAGTAAACAGTCTGTCAAATCCATAGTCCAGAAGAGAGGGACACTGAGGCTGCACAGAGCTGCATAGTCACAAATGACTGAGTCCCTTCTCAGCATAGATACAGATCACCTACCTTCCTCATGAGGAAAAATAAACATATTCAAACTTAAAAATGCAATTTAACATCAACATTGGTTCATTAATTGTAGCGATATACTACACTAATACAAGACGTTAATAATAGGAGAAATTGTGTGCAGGGGGTAGAGTGGGTATGTGGCAACTCTGTACTTTCTCTGCAATTTTTCGGTACACCTGAAGTAGCTCTAAAAATAATAAGGCGTATTAAAAACAATAAATAAAGATGTGATTTAAATCAATACATTAACAAAGGCTATGAATCATACAAAATTCACAAGCAATACAAAACTAAAAACTATTACCTCCAAAGTCAGGCCCACATCCTGTACACCATATGTACAGAGACACTCAATCCACAGGTCCTAGGAATTTAATTTTTATACTTAGTTCATAAGAATTGAGGAAGAACTAAAAGAGTTTGTGTTGGGGTAAAAAGTTTTCCAACCAGGTTTTGTTCGCTGGAGTTAAAGGATAGTTAATTTTAAAATATGTGCACTTAAAAACAGCGTTTGATCTGCCAACAAGTAAACCAAGAATTTTCAGTAAAATGGAAAAAGTTTTAAAGTCTGGAAGTGATATAAAATTGTCAGGAAAAATAAAATGTTTCAGTTGTGTGATAGGAGCTTGGTGCCAGGTCTGATAGACACTGTAAGATTCAGAGATTTCCCAAAACACGGGCAGATGGTAGAGAGTGTGTATCAGTCAGGTCTGTATTATACCAGCCTTTTAGCGTTCAGCCAATTAGCAGATACTTGAGTATCAGTTTTCATCTTTCTTTAGTTGGAAGAGAGAGAAGTTGAAGCAGCTTCAAAGTGGTACTAGCGATGTTCTCCAAGTTTCAAAATCACTGTTGCAACCTCCGGTCATCGTTTTAGGTGACTTGGGTGTGCTTTCTCATAGATGGCCTCACCTTGCTCTCAAACAACACATACGCTGTCCAGTAATAGAGTGATTTTCAAAGAGGTGAGTCTACTCTCTTACAATACAGTCCTGTTTATGGAACTGCAAAGGCACCAAAGGTTTCAACAGCTGCAATGGGATAAGTTCAGAGTTTAGGAGAAACTAGAGCTAGGAAACAATTCAAGAAGAGACCTGTAGGGCTGAATAGAAGCATCAAGTGAGAGCAGAAACCTGAATATAATTATCTCAGGGCTTCCTAAGGGAAGAGCCTGACTGGAATGTGAAGGAGAAGAATACACAGTGGGAAGCCCTAAAAATGTACTTTTCTTCTCTGGTCCTCAGCAAATAAGCCTCAACGTCATCCCTAGAGACTACAGCTTAAAAAAAAAAAAAATCAGTTACCATCAAGTTGATTCCAACTCATGGTGGCTCCATGTATGTCAGAGTAGAACTGTGCTCTACTGTGTTGTGGCCAGACTTTTCTTCTGAGGTGCCTCTGGGTGGATTGTTTGAATCTTTTGGTCAGTTGTTGTAGCTGTTGTTAGGTGCTGTCGAATCAATCTCGACTTATTGAGACACTATAGGACAGAGTAGAACTGTCCCCATAGGTTTCCTAGGTTGTAATCTTCACCAGAGCAGATCACCAGGTCATGGAGCTGCTGATGGGCTCAAACTGCAAACCTTTTGGTCAGTAGCCAAGTGCTTAACCACTGGTCGACCAGGGCTATTTTTGGTCAATAAACAATGCATTTGCACCACCCAAACCAAAACCCATTTCTGTCAAGCCGATTCTGACTCATAGCGACCCTGTAGGACAGAGTCCCATAGGGTTTCCAAGGCTGTATTCTTTACAGAAGCAGACTGCTACATCTTTCTCCCACAGAGCAGCTTGTGTGTTCAAACTGCCAGCCTTTTGGTTAGCAGCTGAGCACTTAACCACTGCACAACCAGGGCTTCTTTTGCGCCAGCCAGGGACTCCCAAAACCAGCTGCGGTGGAGTCGACTCCTACTCATGCCTACCCCATGTATGTCAGAGTAGAACTGTGCATCACAGGGCTTTCAACGGCTGTGATCTTTCAGAAGTAGCATCACTAGGCTTTTCTTACAAGATGCCTGTAGGTGGATTCAAACCAACGACCTTTCAGCTAGTAATCAAACACTTAACCATTTGCACCACCCAGGGACTAAACCTCAACATCATCCCCAGAGACTATGGTCAAGTACCTCAAAAAACTCCACTTCAATTTAAGAAGGAATATAAATTAGAGAAACTCAGAGTCTGTGAGTATAATCTTATCCCAGACTTATTAGAAATGAAAAATTCTGGTTAGTAAAATGCTCTGGTTATCATGTATGCTATATGGATTGCCAATTTTCAAAGCTATGAATGCAAAAAGTTACACTCACTGCATAAAACACAGTCAACTTTCTTTTCCCTTAATGGTGTGGGTGGCCCTTGAGGAGCTCATTCTGCTTCAGGAGCAACATCATTTAACACCATTTATCATTCAGCTGATGATGTGTGAAAGTGCTAGTTAACACAATTCCTTTTGGTGGTCAGTCAGATTAAAAACCAGCTTTCACTGTTTGCAATATGTGTTCTATATATAAATTAATACATTATAACTGAAATCAAAACCACAGCTAATATTGACATTGCCACTTCATTAGGCTAAGGTCCTTACATACTTAGGAATGCCATATTTCAGCCTACAACATTCACTTTAACTCTCTCTGTTAATCCTTCTCTCCTTGCTCTCTCTCCCTTTCTTCCTTCTCTCTTCTAGAGTAACCCTTTGAGTACATTCCCATCTTACTTTTTTTTTTTTACATCTTACTTTTTTTTTTTTTAACTTGGTTTTCTTTCCTTATTACACCTTTCTTTTGTCTCTTTGGGTTGTGGCATATAGTATTCCAATTAGAATGTAAAAATCAGCCCAAAAAGAGTCATTTGATAGAATTTGATAGAACTACTACTGGAAAGCCCTGGGGGAAACACTGATTTAACACTTCGCAGAAAAAAATCATCCTTCTCTACAAGCAGAAATCATAACCCATTAGCATTCCATACACGCTGTTCGAAGCTTCCAAATGGCCAGGCTGAGCTAGTCTTGCCCCTCTCCCCGTGCGTACGCATCCCAGGGGCGCCTCCGTCCTCGAGCCTCCTCACACGCAGCTGGCACAGCATCTGGGATTTTATCACTGCTGCAGAGGGTGGGTCTGGATGGACCCACTGCTGGTTACTCCAAATTTTTCTCATGACTGGATTGCTGGATATACATTAACTCACATGGTATTCTTTGTGGTTAATTTTTGCAGATATTTGCTCTTTCGACACGTTTGTATTACAAAGAAGAACATATGGCCCCCAAAAAACTATTTCTTTATGTATAGGTTCCAGAGTTTTCAGATCTCTTTGTTTCTAATTTAGCTTTAAAAACACATGCACACACACTTTGTTTTCTAATACTTTAAAGGTGGCTTATCTACAAGGACCACATATAGTCATACTTAAAATTCCTTAAGTTCAATGGAGTTTGAGTGTGTATATTTTACTTAGGAGATAAATAATGATCTTCAGGAGTCTTAACAAACAAGAAATCCAAGGACTGGATTCCCATGAAATAAAAAAGGAGAAGGCTACACAGACCTATCCTACCCTTTATCTGCCATTTCTGCTACCCCTACCCCCTCAACTCCTCACAGACTGCCTCCACCACCATTGGGAGCCTTGATATTTCCGAGGCCATTCTCCCTTGACAACCGGAGTGCAAAGAGGGATGTGGAAGGTGTCGAACTAATGGAATAAACATAAACATACCAAATCAAAAACAGACGAGTGGGTAGACCTGGTGTAATCTCTCTTAGTTGAGGTATCCTGGCCCAGCTCAGAAAGAAAATGATGAAGAAGATGCCTATCTATCTACACTGTTATAAGTGTTGCAATAAGGACCCAATGACTAAGGACTGAGATTTGGCTATGAAAATTATAGTTACCTGTAACTACTTATCACTAGATTTTTTTTAAGTGATGATTGGGACAGAAAAATTAGTTGAAACTCACTTCACCCCGTGATTTGCTTCTATAATGCAGAAATAATGATAATAGCATGGTATCGTTCATAGATAAATATGAAAGCAAAATCGTTAAGTGCATGAACTCCAAGATCATCCTGCCCAGGTTTCAACCCTGGTTCTATCACTTTTTAGCTGTTGCCTTGGTCAGGTAACTTCTCTAAGCTTTAGTCCTTGTCATTTAATTAATATTCAGTAGATTTTAGCTACTCTTATTATTTTGAATAATTTTTTACATTAGTAAAGAAGCATTTATAATAACTGTTTTACTCAGGGTAAGTAATGTTAGCTAGTATAACAAGCAACTCCAAATATTGGGAAGCTTAACAATAATAAACGTTTGTTTCTCATTGATGTCACAGGATAGAGTGTGGGGGTAGTTCTGCTCACCCAGTGAGTGTGGAACCTGGATTCCTCCCATCTAGTAATTTCTCCATGTTCTGTGGCCTCGAGGTCCTCCACTGGACACTCTATGCTCAGTCTGCAGAAAGAGAGCTCAGGAGAGTGCAGGAGTTTTAGGAACCAGGCAGAGAAGCAGACTTCCATCATATTTCATTGGCCAGGATTTAATCATATGGCTCCACCCAGATGGAAAGGGGCTAGAAAATGTAGTCTAGCCTCGTGCTAAGGAAGCAGAGGACATGGCGAGCACTGCAGGTTCTGTAGCAATAAGACTCCTTTGTTCTAACTAGTAATCCTTGACACAAAGGGCACTAACAGGTGTGTTACTTGGGATTTAAAGGCGAAAAGAAAAAGCAATGTCTTTCTAGTCTATCAAAGCAATGGTTTGTATATGATGTAACATTCTGTAAGCACTAAAAGAGAGTATATGTAAAGGGCCTGGCATATAGTAGGTGCTCAGTAATTGTTAGCTATTTCACTAATTATTGTACATGATTTACAAGTCTTAGTTGCATTTTAAGAGCCCTGGTGGCTCAAGGTTAACTGCTCAGCTGCTAACTGAAAGGTTGGCAGTTTGAACCCACCCAGTGACTCCATGGGAAAAAGACCTAGCGATCTGCTCCTATGAAGATTCAAAAACTTGTTGCCATCGAGTCAATTCTGACTCATAGTGACCCTGTAGGGCAGAGTGAAACTACCCCACAGGGTTTCCAAGGCTGTAATCTTTATGGAAGTAGACTGCCACATCCTTCTCCTATGGAGTAGCTAGTGGGTTCAAACCTTCCAGTTAACAGATGAGCAGTTAACCACTGTGCCAAAGATTACAGCCTAGAAAACCCTACAGGGCAGTTCTACTCTGTCACATGAGGTCTCTATGAGTCGAAAATCAACTCAAAGGCACCTAACAACAACAGTCACATTATACACCAAATACCTTGTGTAAGTCTGTAAAATATCCTTTCAGAAACCTTTTCACAACCTGGGCATATATTTCACACTCTCCCTTTACTTGACTCAGAGAAAAACAATATCTTCTGCAATAAGAAGATAAAACCGAAGCCTGAAAGCAACATTAAACTCTATATTTGCTAATAATTCTGCTTTGTATTTCCCCTAGATCTCATCTCAGCTTCTCTTAGTTATTTTTCTGAAAGTTCTGACAATAGAAAAGAGTAATGGTGTGGGGATATTTTATGTAACCTGATAACACTATTGTGTTATCGATCAAGAACTTGATCTTCCTTGCAATTTCTCTATCTCATAGCTCTCATTTAAAAAGTGATTCTAGGATCCCACATATTTTGCAGAAGATCTGAGAACCAATTAAGTAGAGAGTATCATTTTAAAGAGCAATAAGCTTTATAGCAACTCACCATCCCAAAACAAAGACCAGTTAGGAGATGACAGACAGGTAGAAAGATAGATAGATAGATAGATAGTTTGATCAATCCCAGAAGAAAATACACCAAAACGGTAAGAGTTATCTCTAATGATGAGATTGTGGATATTTTATTGTTTCTTCTTTTCTTTCTAAACTTCCACAATGAATATGCATTACTAGATCAGGAAAAAAAACCAACGATTATTACAGAAGGAGGAGACGTTTCCTGCTAGTATATAAGGCAACGTTATTAACAAACTTGGAAACAATTCTGACTCATTTTCCATGATGCAATTTGTAGAGGAGAACAGGAATTTTTTTAGTTCAAATTAACTTCTCTTTGGTGGGATATGTGATGGACATAATTTTTCCTTGTGAAAGAGGAGGTGCTATCAACCTCATTAACAAACTCACCCAGTTACGCTCACACATCAGAAATACAGGTGACAATTTAGTGCACTGGTTTTGTGCATATTAAAATGTGGGCCTGGGAGGCCTCGGGCCTTGGTTTCTGTAACATGGTGGTTCAGATCATTAGCTCCAGAGCCAGAGCCTATGTTTGAATCCCAGTCTCACTAACAGTGAGATAACGTGAGCAAGCTATCACCCTGAAACCTCAGTCTGCACAATGGAGAAAATAATAGTACTTAATTCATAGGCACATAATGAGGATCAGAGAAGATAACACGTATAAGCCCTCAGAACACTGTTTGCCACATAGTGAGCATTGATACATGCTTATTATTATAAAAGTAGACTATTAGGCTAGATAACCCCAGTTGCAGTCCTGCACTAGGACTGAATTCTATGATGAAATTAGGGTGACCTGACAACAACATTACATCTCACTGAAAACAATCATTTATTTCAAACACTTTTATCCAGGATATGCTATGTGCATTCCTTTCTCCAGAGTCCCTCAAGTTAAGTGACCAGTGGCTAATTGAAAGGTTAGTGGTTTGAATTCACCCAAAGGCACCTCAGAAGAAAGCCTTGGTGATCTACTTCCGAAGGATCACAGCCATTGAAAACCCTAGGGAGTGCAATTCTACTCCGAAACCCTTGGTGTTGCCATGAGTCGGCATCCACTGGACAGAAACTGAGGGAGGTTTTTTGTTGTGGTTTGGCTGCTTTCTCCCACTCTCCTGAAGGCCTGCAGAGTTCCTTCTGAATGGAATAGAGTTCAGACGATTTGCTGGGGCACTAGGAAAGAAAAAAGAACTTATCTCTGATCCTCTCACCTCGTCAAAAAGCAGAAAAGAGTGATGAAACTAAGGAACTGTTCACTAATTGTCTCCTACTTTCTCTCCTCACCAAAAATACCTCCCTCAGAAAGTGGCTGTGAGCTCCCAGCATCAGTCTGACCCTGGACAGTATGGAAAGTCAGTGAGGGCAAAGAGAAACTAAGAACTCAAGGGCGTAATCTCCCAAAGGTGGATGAGGTAGGATAAGATGACCGTGCCGCAGACACTTCAAAGTTGAGAAGTTGAGGCTCATGTGCATCTAGAAAACAGTATCTCCACTGCCAAAACGTCTGGCCCTAGTTCCAGGTAGGTAGACCCTAGTTGGCACAAACAGTTAACCTCCCATCAAACTCACCCAGAGGCACCTCAGACGTAAGTCCTGACGATCCGCTTCTGAAAGGTCACAGCCTTGAAAACCCTATGGAGCAGTTCTACTCGGCACACCTGGGGTCGCCGTGAGTCAGAAATGACTGGATGGCAACTAACAACAACAATAAGTCCAGGTGGGGGAGTTGGCTTCAATGGGAAGGAGCACAACTGCCACTCAGGAGCAGGAGCCCTGCACAGCCAGCCACCCGGAGAGGCCTGGGGGGCTACTCCGCGGAGGACACTGGCCCTGCCAAGTGGAAGAAAAGCTCTCGCTTACAGACAAGCCACAGAGAGGATGGGCTGTGTCCAACTCTTGTAGTATGGAATAAATGGATAAGGAACGGATTGCAAAAGAGACTATTCAAATGTTCTTGCTCCTTTTTACTTTTCTCAGCTGGTGTTTGCCATGCAAAGGGTGAGAAGCTTGTTCCTTTTTTTGTACGTTGAAGGGTATTAACGTTTTATGAAGAGGAGATGGATTGGTCTTTTTGAAGTGCTTGCTTTGCTATTTTTGCTCAAAGAAAGAAATCAGTTCCGCATTAAGCCGAGGCTCTCATGGTAGCCTGGGAGGCCAGAGGGACATCGTGTTTCCACTTTCTGAACCCCAGACTCACAGATAAGAGAAAGTCATGGGGTTACCTCAGGTTCGCTTAGAGCCACTTGCAAATTAGTAGCTATAATTGGATCAAAGCTACCCAGCTGTTGTTTTTTGTTAAATGGGTGCAGCAGGGAGAAGCCCTCTTGTCTCCAGTGGGACTGTCAGAGACCGGGAAAAATGCCTCAGTCGGACTACAGATTAGACAACAATGAGGCAATCTCTCAGGCCTTAGAGAGTCTACAGTTTTTACTCAAACTTTCCAAATTTTTGTGTAATGAGCAAACTTGAAAAACCACTTCAAAAACACACCAGCCCCTCAGCGTAAATGAGGAAAGTGTTGTCTTCCATTGGGCTTTCTCGCCAGCACGCCTTCATGAAAGCTAAGCTTTAGCTGTGATGGTTAAGTTCTATGATGAGACACACACTCTTCCTGTGTTCTCTCCCACCCCCATTTTCTTCCTGAAAGCTCTCTGGCTACTGCCAGCACCCCCCCCCCCCATTGATATTCTCACCATGGCAGTGTCATGGCTAACATGCTCCTGGGCTCACAGCTACTGTTGCAGTGTAGATTTTCCCGATGCATTCCAAGATCAGAGACCCATAACTTTGATACATGCCCACAATTTTACTCTTAACCAAATTACATTTCATCTTTATTATAAAATAAAAGTCTGACGTGTGACCCAGGTGACCTTGGATAAGTCATTTAAAAATCTCTGAGCCCCAATTTTTTCATCTGTCATATGAGGATAATAAGTTTTGGGGGAATAGCAAAGATGATAATATATGATAAGGTTCAAGGTGTGTTGCAGGCCCTCTCGCCTTTGCCTATATCCATGGTGATTAACTCCAGGCTCCATGAAGAACAGTAGAGTTCTTCATATGTGCAAGGAATGGTATCCAACCAGAAATGCTTAGAGATATTGAGGACACCCCACCAAACCTCAGCTATTTATATAAACTTAAGTGCTCAATTGCTCAATTACACTTCTTAAAGCTTATTATTTCAGGAATAGAGGACTAAGTAACGTGAAGGTGAGAAATGAAGACATCGTTATTCGAAACGTCACCCCTTCAAAAGGGTTTTATTCATTGATGACATCTTGGCCAAAGAGCATGATCTTTAGAGCATTAAAGGAAGAAGAAGAAGAAATAATGGTAAGTGATCACCAACATTTCCCCAGTTTTCCTTCAGAATGGCTCCCTGTCCACCATTGTAGGAGGCTACCTCTGGGACCTGAAGCCATATCATATCTGTAGAGTTAGAAAACAATAAATTTCTGTTTCCTCTCCGGGCAACAGGACAGCATATTTTATAGTGGGCTACAGATGCTAAATTATTTGAATCTCTGTTTAGATGTTCCTAATTTACACTGTCTGTGGCAAATAAAAAGATAAGTACAATCCATATTGCATATGCCTCCTACCATGATAAATCTGTAGCCTTCCTTTTCTGGGTCTTCCCCACCTCATGGGATTTATATTGCAGTCATAATAATGTCAGACCTACACTGTGAATATCTTTCTGCTAATTATGCCTAGATTTTAAAACAGTGCCCATTTATGAAGACAGTATTATGGTATTCTTGATTATACCCTAAATAATTCCGTAAACATAAAACATGCTGAATAATATTGGAGTTCCACTAAAGAACTGCAATAAAAATAAAATTATCACAAACATTCCATTTGTTTTTCCTTTTACAAAGAATGTTTTTGATGACATGCAACATACTTTAAGACACCCCTAAACTAAAATAAATAAATAAATATTAATTCTGACTTCAGTTTAACCCTGTTGTTGTTGTTATTGTTAGGTGCCGTCAAGCCAACAACAACTTCAAAATAACAATAATTATAATAATAATATTATTTATCATAATAAATAATATTTATTGAGTGCTGAGCTCTGACTATGTCCTAGGTACTATGGTTCCATGCTATGCAAACTTTACAGGCATATCTCAGAGATATTGCGGGTTCAGTTGCAGACCACCACAATAAAGCAGATCACACAAATTTTTTGGTTTCCCAGGGCATATAAAAGTTATGTTTACACTACACTGTAGTCTATTAAGTGTACAATAGCATTGTATCTAAAAAAAAAAAATAAAAGTACATACCTTAATTAAAATACTTTATTGCTAAAAAATGCTAACCATCATCTGAGCCTTCAGCTAGTCGTAATCTTTTTGCTGATGTAAGATCTAGCCTTGATGTTGATGGCTGCTGACTGATCAGGGTGGTGATTGCTGAAGGCTGGGTGGCTTTGACAATTTCTTAAAGTAAGACAACAATGAAGTTTGCCACATCAATTGACTCTTCATTTCACAAAAGTTTTCTCTATAGAATGTGATGCTGTTTGATAGCATTTTACCCACAGTAGAACTTCTTTCAAAATTGGAGTCAATCCTCTCAAACCCTGCCTCTGCTTTATCAACTAAGTTTATGTAATATTCTAAATCCTTTGTTGTCATTTCAACAATGTTCACAGCACCTTCACCAGGAGGAGATTCTATCTCAAAAAACCACTTTCTTTGCTCATCCGTAAGAAGCAACTCCTCATTCATTAAAGTTTTATCGTGAGATTGCAGCAATTCATTCACACCTTCAGACTCCATTTCTAATTCTAGTTCTCTTGCTATTTCCACCACATCTGCAGTTACTTCCTCCACTGAAGTCTTGAACCCCTCATAGTCATCCATGAGGTTTGGAATCAGCTTCTCCCAAACTCATGTTAATGTTGCTATTTTGACTTCCTCCCATGAATCACAAGTGTTTTTAATGGCATCTAGAATGGTGAATCCTTTCCAGAAGATTTTCAATTTACTTTGCCCAGATCCATCAGAGGAATCACTATCTATGGCAGCTATAGCCTTATGAAATGTATTTCTTAAATAATGAGACTTGAAATTACTGGAAATTACTCCCTGATCCATGGGCTGCAGAATGGATGTTGTGTTAGCATGCATGAAAACAACATTAATCTACTTGTACATCTCCATAAGAGCTCTTGGGTGAGCAGGTGCATTGTCAATCAGCAGTAATATTTTGAAAGGAATATTTTTTCTGAGCAGTAGGTCTCAACAGTGGGCTTAAAATATTCAGTAAACCATGTTGTAAACAGATGTGCTGTCATCCAGGCTTCGTTGTTCCATTTATAGAGCATGATTTAGCATAATTCTTAAGAGCCCTAGGATTTTTGGAATGGTAAATAAGCATTAGCTTCAACTTACAGTCACCAGCTCCATTAGCCACTAACAAGAGAGTCAGCCTGTCCTTTGAAGCTTTGAAGCCAAGCATTGACTTCTCCTCTCTGGCTATGAAGTCTTCTTCCAATAGAAGGCTGTCTCATCTACATTGAAAATCTGTTGTTTAGTGTAGCCATCTTCATCAATTAGCTATATCTCTGGATAACTTGCTGCAGCTTCTACATCAGCTCTTGCAGCTTCACCTTGCACTTTTATGTTATGGAGATGGCTTCTTTCCTTAAACTTCATGAACCAATTTCTGCCAGCTTCAGACTTTTCTTCTGCAGCTTCCTTGCCTCTCTCAGCTTTCACAGAATTGAAGAGAGTTAGGGCCTTGCTCTGGATTAGGCTTTGGCTTAAGGGAATGTTGTGGCTGTTTTGATCTTCTATCCAGACCACTAAAACTTTCTCCATATCAGCAATAAGGCTGTTTCACTTTCTTATCATTCGTGTGTTCACTGGAGTAGCACTTTTAATTTCCTTCAAGAATTTTTCCTTTGCATTCACAGCTTGGCCAACTGTTTGGTGCAAGAGGCCTAGATTTTGGCCTATCTCAGCTTTTGACATGCCTTCCTCACTAAGATTAACCATTTCTAGCTTTTGATTTAAAGTGAGAGAAGTGTGACTCTTCCTTTCAGTTAAACACTTAGATGCCATTGTAGGGTTATTAATTGGCCTAATTTCGATATTATTGTGTCTCAGGAAATAGGGAGGCCTGAGCAGAGGGAAAGAGAAGGGGCAATGACCAGTAGGTGGAGCAGTCAGAATACACACAACATTTATCGATTAAGTTCACCATCTTACATGGGCATGGTTCGTGGCTCCCCAAAACAATTATAACAGTAACATTAAAGATCACTGATCACAGATCACCATAACAGATATAACAATAATGAAAAAGTTTGAAATATTGTGCGAATTACCAAAATGTGACACAGAGACATGAAGTGACCACATGCTTTGGAAAAATGGTGCCCATAGACTTGTTTGACACATGGTTGCCACAAACCTTCAATTGGTAAAAAAGGCAATATCTGCGATGCATAATAAAGTGAAGCTCAATAAAATGAGGTATGCCCCTGTACTTTTATAAACCTTTTATCAACCCTTTAAAGTAGGGACTTTTCCCCATTTTACGGTCGAAGATACTGAGAGTCAGAGATCAAATACTTTGCTCAAGGCCATATTGCGAGAGTGATAGATTGTGGATTAGCAAGACCTTGGCCTTGAGGTCATATTTAGGCTGCTTGGTTTTATGAGTTCTCAAATTCCAAGAAGGGTCAAAAGCAGAAATGGCAGAAATTTTCCCCTCTTAGGCTTGTAACTTGTCCTATCAACTTTCTTTCTTCTAAAAAGTCATATTAGGCAAATTCACATTGGTGAGTCTTATTGGCAGTTTTAGTAGCTTAGCAATATCATAATGTAAATGGCCAAGAATCAGACTCTGATCAAGGTGAGATGTGTTACTACACAAGGACACAATTGGAGAACTTATAAGACACTTTGCTGGTTGCTTTCCTCCTAATGCTCCTGATTGTCCAGCCCCGCTTTCCCTCACACCTTGTGTTCACAGCTTCTCCATTAGAGGAGTTTCCCAGAAAAGTGGCAGCAATAACAGGCTCCACCCTCTAAACATGGCTTTATACAGCTAAAGTAACTGGTGATGTAACTTGGCTTTCTAAACTGTTCTTCTGACATTTTAAACCTTGATTCAGTTTCTAAAGCTTAACTCACATCTACTCTGTCCAAGTTTATGACTCTGAAGAGCCTATCTAGATGTGCATCATATGGCAGAAGCCTGGGGATGGGAGGTGGAGGTGGGGTCATTATTCCTGTATCTGTGATGGTCACCTGTACCTGTAACATGAATCTAGGACAGTCCTATGGGTTGATGGGAAAGTGGAGAGCTGGGTTGAGAGCACTAGGAATAAATGGATTCAATTTCATTCAAATTAACAATGCTAAACATAATGAAAAAAATTAATAATTGAGACATCATATGAGCTAAGGATGATGACATGTGATTACTCATTTTGACATATAAAAAAAGACAAATCAAATTTCTCTGTAATTTAAATTTTAAAATCTAATGCTGTAAAAAACTGAAAGGCTAATAACTTCACTAACAGCTACATTTCCCCCCACAAAATAGTTTCAAGCCTTACTCAGTATAATTAAGTGAACTGACAAATTCTAAATAAAGCAAGTTGAAATTGCATGAAATATCCTCTGTGTTACCCCTGCACCCCAGGACATCACTGCAAACAAAATCTCACACTTAAAAAGAACATGACTCCACTTGCCTTGGAGAAAAATGGAAACATTAGTAGAGATCCGTGCAAATGGATTTTTTTTTTTTTCTGATCAATTATAATTTACTA
Source organism: Trichechus manatus latirostris (assembly GCF_000243295.1). Classification (NCBI taxonomy): domain Eukaryota; kingdom Metazoa; phylum Chordata; class Mammalia; order Sirenia; family Trichechidae; genus Trichechus; species Trichechus manatus. The sequence continues at coordinate 8,535,319 of NW_004443953.1, forward strand.
AACAGGACTTGTCTGAAATGAATATTGCAAGGTTTGGGGTACATTAATTTGTTTAATATTTAAAAGGGTTATATTCTTCAAATCTTTCACAGATTTTTTTCCAGAGAACAAATGAAAGAAAATCCAGTTCAATTTATTTCCTCCACTATCGCATACTAGGACTTACTCATTTAAACCATAGCAATGTCCCCTCTAGGCTCCTCCTCCCCTGAGCCTGAATTGAGGGAGACTCTCTCAATGTATGCTCAGCCACCAGCTACCACAAGTCACTTAAGTAAACACAGAGGCACCTTGGTGAAAGCAATTGCATGGTCGGAATACCATCAACTGACACTTCTATTCAGTGACCCTCTCAGGTCTCAGAAACGGTCTTTTCAAATTTCAGGTCTTGAGATATTGATTTCAATCAGCGGCTTTTCCTAAGAGCATCATTTCAAAAATAGCCCTGTCACAATTTCTGCTATCTCATCTTGGTTTCATCTGGGCTTTGTATTCCTATTTGATAACATTCAGTGAGATGACACCAGAGGGTTTTACTGAGGCATTTATTCAGCTTCATGCATAGGCAATAGAATTTACTCCCCTGTATATGAGAAAATATTAATATTTAAGTTTGGAGGAGTGAGGTTGCAGGTTAAAACAGTCCAGTTATTTTTTTTTAACTATCCTTATTGAAGTAAAAAGCCAAAATTAGACAACTCTGATTAGAAAATTCTCAAGCTTACTGCTGAGCTGGTAACTTAACAAATCAACTGTACCCTTTTGAGACTTAACAAGTAAGGGATAGACTTTAAAATATATGTATTATATATATATGTACCTATATATATAATATGTGTATGTGTGTGTGCATACATATATGATTAAAGTAGGAAACAAATGATGAAATATTAAAAGAAATATAAATTTCTTACTAACTGACCTAGCATCTATTCTATATTAAGTTTTTCTGAGGTTATAAGATGCCTAACGCACATCTATTTGATGACAGTGATCAAAAGAAGGCTGACATTCATTGGTTCATTTTGAAGGCTCAGAGTCATCCATAATCCTATTTGTTAACAACTTATTGGATTGCCCTGATAACTCTGCTGTTACAGATAAATTCAGGTTATTTTTCTCTTTCAAGAGAAAAAGGAAGGGAGCTAACCTTAATTACCTTCTATGCTCCGAACACTGTAATAGCCTGTATACTGTATATATGTTCTTTCATTTAATCTTTACACGGGCCCTTTACATAGGACGCCCTATGTCAGAACCATAAGCTTGGACAGAGTAGATGTAAACTAAGATTTGGAAACCAAATTAAGGTTTCAAATGTCAGAAGAACAGTTTAGAAAGCCAAGCTGCCCCACCAGTTACCTTAGTCGTACAAGGGCACGTTCAAAACATCATATTTTACAAATAAATAAACAGACTAATATTAGGTGATCTGCCCACATTGTTAGTATGAGGCAGAATTGAGATCTGAATACGGGTCTTCAAGCACGAATACAGGCGTAGTTTTAGCATCTACTGTGTACCAGGTGTATGTGAGGTGCAGGCATACACAGCTGAGCAGTGTATAGTTCCTGCCCTCAAAGAGCTCATATTAAAAAAAAAAAAAAACACAAATTACAACTGAAAATGTAGAGGGAAAGATCTGAAATTAAGCATTAGCACCCTGAGTACAGAAGTATGTTAAAAGAATAATTTGACTAAGCAGTTTTGGCCAGGAATACAAGGATGTTCCAACATTAGGAAAGGAAATTAGGAATGAAATGTGCTATCATTTTGAATGCTGAAATTGCATTTGATAAAAATTCAACATCCACTATTGATTTTTAAAAGCTTACTAATCTAGAAATCATAAAATAAATAAATGTAAATACTGGAAATAATATTATTGTCTACCCAGAAAGTTCAAATAATCAATTAAAAACTATTAGAAATCATGCATTCAATAAATACGGTTACCAAAAACAAAAAACCAAACCCATTGCAATCCAGTCAATTCCGACTCATGGCGATGCTATGAGTTTATGAGCAAATGTGGTTAGTAAGATAATACACCAAAATCAAACACTTCCCTGTACACGATCAATTCCAACATGGAAAAAAAAAGTTATAGAAAAAAATCCACATGTTAATAGAGGACAACATTATTAAATATCTACAAATAAAGTTAACACACAAGACGTATATGAAGCAAACTATGAAATATTATTAAAGAACAACAATCTCATACATTATAGGAGGAGTTTCAACGTATATAATGTCTTGGAGGGCAATTTGGCAGTACCTATGGAATTTGACAGAAACCCTGTGGCATAGTAGTTAAGAATTCGGTTGCTAACCAAAAGGTCAGCAGTTCGAATCCACCATTGGAAACCCTATGGGGCAGTTTTACTCTGTCCTATAAGGTTACTATGAGTTGGAATCGACTCGACAGCAGTGGGTTTGGTTTTGGTTTTTGGTATCAAATTTGAACATACCCTTTGACCTAGCAATATCACTTCTAGGAATCTATCTTATGGAAATTCAGTCACAGATGCAAAAGGATCTATTTACAAAGATGTTTATTGCACATATGAGTATATTATAGAATAATTAAAAAATGGAAACAAATAAATGTCCATCAAACGAGGAATACATAAGTAAACTATGGCATGTCCATTCTATAAAATACTACGTATCCATTAAAGAAAATTAAAGGAGACACATATGAACTTATATAGAGGAATGTCCAAGATATACTGTTGAATAAAAAAAAGAAGTTCCAAAATAATATGTATTTTCTTTATTACTGTACATATTTCCACATTATGTCATTTTTTCAAATAGCTTATTATTTTTGTAATTTAAAAAATTCCTATGACTCACAATACACATGGTAAATATTATGATAGAAATATGAACAATGTACTGTGAAAGCCCAGAAAGGAAGTGCAAAAGTTACCCAAAGGGGATCAGAGGTGGCCTGAGACCTCATCTGAGAACTGTGTGCCTTGAAGGGTGAAGAGGAATTTCCCCAATGTATAATGGCTATGGAGCATTCCAAACAGAAAGAACAGTGCGTGCCAAGGCTTAGGAGAGTGAAAGGTATGACGTGTTCCAGGAACAGTAGAAAACTAGTGTAGCAGAAACCTAGAGTGTCTGGGCTGGACAAGTAGACATGAGGCCAGTGACCTAGTTTGGGATTCAGTTGGGGAGCATATGGCAAGCTAAGGGATTTGGGTTTCATTCAGCTTCAACAGGGACAAAAAAGGGCTTTTTAAGCAGACGAATGAAGTAAATTCTTTAGGAAAATGACCGTGTCAAGAGTGTGGAAGATGTATAGAACAGGAAGAGGGTAGTTCAAGGGGAAAGAGAGGGATTTTGGAAAGCAAGTAAGGAAGTCTAATTTGTGGTGGAATCTCACTCAGTGACAGGCCTAGATTTGGAGGGAAAAAATTTTTAAATGGATCTGTCATGTAATACCACTTGGATATATGGAATGTGCATCAGAAAGGCAGATTTAGGGGCAAGTTAGGGGGGAAAGTGGGTTTGAGAGGGGTGGAGAGGTAGTGTTCATTCTCACCACAAGCCAGGGAACTGTGAGAAAGTGTCATATATACTATTTCCTTTAATATACAAGTAACAGGTAAAAATCATCAACATGAATGAGACTCAGAATGATTACTGTTCAAGTCTTAATAACCTAAAGGATGGAAATGGGTGGCAACCCTCCTCCTAAAAAAAAAAAAAAAAAAAGGAAACATTTTGTTGCTGTTGTTGTCAGTTGCTGTAGAGTTTATTTCGATTCACGGCAACCCCATGTGTGCAGAGTAGAACTGCTCCATAAGATTTTCAAGGCTGTGACCTTTCAGAAGCAGATCACCAGGTCTGTCTTCCGAGGCATCTCTGAGTGGGTTTGAACCACCAACCTTTCAGCTAGTAGTCAAGCACTTAACTCTGCAACCCAAGGACTCCCAAGGAAACATGAAGAGTTTATAATGTTTTCAGAATCCAGAGTATTGAGTAGCACAAACCACAGGAAGTTTTATTATGTTGATGTAGACCAAGATCAAATCGCCTGACATACATTACCGTTTATGAGGGAGCATTTAGTCACTCATCTGACGCATATTTATCATGTCCCTATCATGTGTAGGGCACTGGTCTGGGGGTTGGGGCTAGAGATAGAGACAACACAGAGAACAGTCCTTGCATTGAGGGCCCTTCTAGCCAATTAAGGAGCCCAGACAAACACACTAGAGAGTGAGGGAGCCTTGGTCAAGTTAGCCCTGAACATTGGGAATTCAGAAAAAATATGAGTCCTGAGACAGAAGGGGTAAAGGGACAGTCAAGGAGAGGCCATGAGATGGGGGGTTTAAAGGGGAGGGAAGCATCTAGGAAAGTGAAGGAAGAGTGGAGGGGCAGCTGGGGTGAGCATCTTAAGTCACGGGCTACACGTTTTCTGTCTGTATTACCGGTGGCTCCCAGAGTGTCGGCATATGGAGACATTGGGCGATGAATGAAGGAGAAGTGGAAAACTGCATACTCATACTCTTAGGGTCCTATAACATCTATTGAGCACTTGCTGTGTGCTGAGGGCTCTACGGGCATTGCCTCACTGAATGCTCACAACAGCTTTTTAGGGTGTGAACCCTTATCATCCTCATTTTACAGAGAAAGAACCGAGCCAGAGTGTCCAAAGTCACACCACTAGTTAGTTGCAGAGCAGGGATTCAAATCCAGGTCCAAACCAGCATCTCAGCACGTACAAATTGGCTATACTGCCTCCCTGACAAGACAAATCATGTGATCTGGAAATAATGAATGCACCCTGGTGTTGGGAGTGGACTAATTGTGTTGGAGAGTAGTAGGAGATAATTTTGGAAATGATGGTAGAAAGCAGATTGCAGGAATACTTAAATACCAAAAAAAAGGGGTCAGGATATTCTTTGAAAGGCAATGAGGAGTTGATGATGACTTATGAATAAGGGAAAACGTCATGACAAAAATAATATTTTAGAACAAAGCTTCCTGGATGGAGCAAATGGTTTAGGCTCAACTTCTAACCTAAAGACTGGTGCTTTGAACACAGCAGCACCACAGAAGAAAGGCCTGGTGATCTGCTTCCACAAAGACTACAGCCAAGAAAACCCTATGGAACACAGTTCTGCTCTGCAACACATGGGGTTGCCATGCATGAGAATCGACTTGATGGCAATATATTTGATTTTGTTTTGTTTTGGTACTTTATAAGACGATTGGAAAGGTGTGCAAAAGAGGAAGTAGGGAGTGTAACATATCATACAAAAAAATTTTCTTGGTTGGTAAAAGGACGAGAGAAATAGGATGGTGGCCAGAGAACTGCTTAGATTTTCGTTCTTCTTGATTTCTTTTAAAGAATGAGAAACTGAAGCATGCCCAGATGTAGAAACAAAGCTGTGAAGAGAGGAAAAAAAGGAACAATAAATGGTGTCAGGCTACCGGAGGAATGAGGAATGGAATCGGTACCATGAGCAGAAGAGTTACTCGCGGAGAGGAAAGTCACCTGTTTCATGAGAAAAGCAGGCAGAAAAAGAAGGGCAAAGATACAGGTATATTTTGAGACATTGGGAAGAGATATCAAAATGTTTCAGGAATTCAAGGACTACAAAGCTCACAGTCTTCAATGGAGAGTAGGAGTCAGGTCCCTCCCGGGATTTAAAACGACAGCTTTGAAGATTGAGTCAAAATTTCTAAGCAGCAACGAAGCTCCAATGAACTGAAGGCTGGGTTCATCCAGGAGTGCATGGGCACATGTGTGTGCATGCATAGGAATATGTGTGTGTGTGTGTGTGTGTGTGTGTGTGTGTGTGTGTGAGGAGAGAAGCTAAGAAGAGTCAAAATGAGAGAAAGGCCATAAGAGTAAGTGGATGAAGAAAGCTAGTGAAGATTTCAAGGCCAGCAATGTCCAAAGAGAGGAGTCAGAACTTTAAGACATAAGGAGAAAATTCCACACCTACCCTCAATCTCCTCCTTTTAAAAAGTGCTACATATTAGATGACAAGAAGTTATTGTTAAATTTTGGTAGATGTGATAGTGCCATGATGGGTTTTTGTTTGTTTGTTTGTTTTTTAGGTTCTTAGAGATGTTCTCTGATGTAAAACAACATGATGTCTGTGGCATGGAGGAGGAGCTTGGGAAAAAGTAAAAATCTGGAGCGCTACAATACAGCATAAAATCTCTAAAGAAGAGCTGGCCGCATAACCCAAAGAGAGAGAATGTAAATGAGTGGTAGAATTCTTAAGTCATCTTATTCTGTTTTTGTGACATTAAGTGGAAGAACGTCAGTGTCCATGAGAGAAATATTAATGTCAAAAATAAGACTTTCTATGTCTTACAGTAAGAGGTACTTTCTAAATATTTAAATTTTACGAAGAAAAAAAATCAAGGTTAATAATAGAGCAGATGTAGGAGTTTAAACAAGGTACTCATGTGACTGAAAGATGTATTAAGTGGTGTAAAAACCTACTAGCCTTCCCATCACTTCTTCTCCCCATGTTGGGGGGGAGGAAAACTCGTCTATTGATAACCTTTAATTACATAACAGAATTGCAAATGTGTATGAAAAAAATGTGCCTCTGACCTTTGGAATTAAAAAATGGGTTTATTGTGGCACCATAGACATACCCTGTCTGGCCTAACTAATAGGGCATTTACTAACCCAAGGTCTGAAATTGGAAATTAGAAATGTAGAAATGCACTGAATAATGAACCTCAATTATTGTCAGAATGATGTCTTTCCACATTAGATCTCAATTACCCATTCCCAAATGTACCTTGGAGACCTTATCCATAAAAAGACTCTGAGTTCAGCTTTCTTTATACACCAAACAAAACTACCAGGAAATCTTCACCAGAAACTGAGAATGATTTCCTTATGGCTGGTGAGATTCTGCCAAGATTCCCTTTAAGGTTTACTTAGATGGCACTCAAGGAAGATTCCCATATGGAATTACTCCCCACACAGGAGCCTGACCTGGGGGGAACTGAACAAAGCAGAGATTATTTACAAAATCCCAAAGCAGGGGCTGTTTTACATTTCTCCCACCCTGGATCTAATTCCGTCAGTAAATACTGCACGTATTAAGTTATAAAGCATAATTATGAAAAGGCCAAGATGCACTACAGAGGGTCAGTCCTCCTGACACTGTAAGCAGAGGCCATTGGCCATGCATGGCTGGGCAGGATGCCTTAGTTGCTAGCACCTAGGAGTTGGCACAATCACCAAGGCAGTCACATACAGACTGATCCCAACAGGCACTCCCCGTTGCTTAAAGATATAGGAATCATCTGTGTTCCGAGGAGCCATCTTTCTGTCAGATAACTTGCAGGCAGTTTCTCTTCAAATAACGAAAATATATAATGTGGTATTTGCAACAGCTTCTTAAGATCTGCAGAGTATCCTCAAAACCAGGCCCTGAAATTATACAGTCATTGCTGACATATATTGGCTCTTGGTTGAGTGAGCTTTGATTGGTTTTTATCCAAAGAGGATGGGAAGTTTTCTATGAAACAAAACAGAGTATTTAGTGACTATCTATGAAATGTGGGATCAAACTGACAACAGCATCTTGAAAGGTTAGTTGAGAAGCTTAGGGGGCAGTGACTTTACATTAATGGTGGTGGAATAATTTGGAAAAGGACAGCAAGCATGGTTACACAACTTGAAGAATGTAAGCAATGTCACTGAATTGTACATGTAGAATTTGTTGAAACGGTGTATCCTTTGCTGTGTATATTTTCACACAAAATAAAAGAAAATATACTTTTAAAAAATGTTAAGTAACACTTATGTTTGGGCCCCTATCCTGGAAATGTTAGAAGAAAATGCATACAGCTTTTAATTGCTATTTATTTGTATTTTGATTATTGAGAAAGCTTCAAAAATAGATAAACAAGAGTCAAATATCATGAGGAGCCTGTGAGGATAATTTGCCTGTAAGCTTATTGTGCTCTAGACACATGTTCGTATAACAGAAACATGAGAACTCTCATTCAGCTGAAAGGGAAAAATGTCTTGTTAGGGGGCAGCAGGCTTGGCCCCCATCTCTGTCTGGGCTGGTCACCATGTACCAGTGTACTAATGGCTAAATAGCAGCCCCAGCTGCTGAGACCATACATGGAGCTGCTGCAGCCACCATTTGACTGAGCTGAGTGATATGTTTTACACAACCACCTTTTGGCCAGTGTTTTTTCTTTTCCCCCCACCATTTTTTTTCTTGAATTATTATTACATAAAGAAAGTAGAAAGAACTAAGTTTTTAGAGTAAAACTTCCTGGCTTCAAATTTCATCTCCATCACTTATTAGCTCTGGGACCTTAGTTAAGCTGCCTAACTACTCTGAGTCTTGTTTCCTCATTACTGAAATAGGGCATGTTGGCATCTCCCTCATGATGGTCTGAGCTTGGTTCAGTGCCTGGAACCTGATGGTTCAATGAATGCTGGCCGTTTTTTTATTAGCTAAAGAATTTATACCTTCAAAGCACTAAGGAAAATAAAGACCCACTGTATATATTTTCCCATGATACCTTGCAACAAGAGATTCTTAGTGTGTATCCCATTTGGAATGCATAGTAGGTATTCAGTAAATGTTGCAAATTAACTTGGAAGTGCAGTTATTGTGAATAATGAGGTAGGTGTAAGCAATATTTTTCAGAAACAAAAGCACTAAAACAAGTATGTTGAAGAATTGTTAGAAAATATCTGATAATTGCTCAAATATTAATGTTAATATTTGTTCAGCTTTGTAAAACAAAAAGCTTTATGAAATACAGACATCATTTCCATTGAATAAAAAAGATATTATGTAGGTTTGTTGAATTGGTCAATGATTGACAAATTCTGAAACACATTGGGGTTAATCAGAAATCCCAGGAAGAAGAAAAAAATGGGTTGGACACTATAAATGAGACTGAGAGAACACATAAAAATCTATTTCTGTTTGACCTTAATTTTTAATTCTGAATTTTAAAAATACTTTGGATTCCAAAATAAAGATTATCCAGGATGTTTTTCATCTGAATGCCAGTGAAATACATAATCCTGATACAGGTTTTCTTTTCCCTTGGGCATGAAAAATGTAATCTGTACTTTCAAATCTCTCATTTTATTTTAGCAAAGGGGAGACCTAATAAATTTTGTTTAAGATGTCATAAAGAAACATTGAGAAACAATTCTCCAGTGTCTAATGAAAATCAAGACCATAATGTAAGAGTTACTGTACAGAGGTGTAAATTTCTATTGCTGGGTCTCAAAGTTTTGTGTGTGTGTGTGTTACCCATTCCATAAGAATCTAGAGCTAAAATGGTACTTGTTTACTTACAGCACTAGTGTTTTAATTGATAGTCTATTTTGTCCTATAGAGATTTTTCTTTCAATGAATAATTCAGACTCAAACTGCATAATGGTAACTATATTTTAAACCAAAAAATTCCTCACATAATAAATACATTTTATGCACATTAACTTCAAATTTACTTCAGAAAGCTATTTACAATATAAATAATTATAAATGGGAACACTTTGCAAGTTATCGTTGACATAGCTAATATCTTCTACTTTACATTCCAAAGTTCAAATTACAGCATTTATACTATGATGTCACTAGAAACTATACATTGCGAGATGGTATGTGAAATACTGACAATCAGTAACTTCTTTCACAAATATAATCCTTTTTTATAGCATGTCAGCCAAAAAACAAACATACAATATTTTATCTTTTTTGAAGTGTTTGCGCATGTTTCATTTTTTGAAATATTTCCCTTTAGATTAAAAAAAAAAGTTACAGTACTTCTATAAATTTTTCCAAGTCGATTTCATTTCTTTGAAATGTAAACACACCAGGGTTGTTGGGAGTAAATTCAACTGTGATTAAATATGTTCCAGATCAGCAAATTAGGACAAACCCCCGACTATATACGTTTATGAAAGCAAAGTCCCATGCAGCAAAATTGCAATAAATAAAACTATAAATGTTTGGTTTAAAATTATTAATTAGGATTTTTATGTGAACTGTTAGTCTTTAAGGAGCACAGCAGAATAGAATCTTATTACTTGCTTTACAATTAGCATTTCCTCATACAGACCTGGAGAAGGAACTCTGAACAAACCCGTTTGGAAATTAACACAATCTCACCTTTTGAGTTAAGCACCACCCGTACAACCTTTGTGCACAAGAAATGAGCACCATATGGAAATTCCCCCCAAGAATATTTCCAATATATGATACTCTTTGCATGTGTCCACAGCTGTTCTGTGACTCATTCAAATTTAAAATAATATTTTATCCACAATACATTTTCCAGTAAAAACTAGCCAATAGATCTTACTGTCTTAGAGTCAAACCCCTATTCACAAAAACCTGACATTTACATGAAAGGTGAGTCACTTCTTTGGGGGACCACAGGATTTACACTCTTTATTAAGTCATTGAGAAAACAGGATGTATGTCTACATCCTATGATTTGAGAGAATTGGAGAGCCAAACCTGGGCACTTGAACTTTTAAAATCAAAGAGAGTGCTATTAAAGTGTAACATATTCCAGTAGGCAAGGTGAGCAACCCCCAAATGGCCAAATACTCAGTTTTCCAAATATCAGCATTCACTATCACTCCCAAGTATTATCAGTACTAATACAATTGCACCAAATATCTTAGTAACATCCTGCTCTAGAAAGAGAGAGAGAGCTATAAAATAGTAAATCTGTATTCAGAATGTCTCTTTAGCTAAACTGTTTTCCATCAGACTTATTTGGTCTAAGTCTTGAAAAAAAAATTCTTTATTTTAAAAATACCTGTGCATATTTTCCAAATGATCTTTTATTAGAATTGATCCTCATCCCTCATTTAAAAAAAAGAGATAAGAAAAATGGAGCATATTTTCCTTTTCCAGAAGATCCCATTAAAGCTTATTTTAAGTGGGATTCTCTGCCCAGAGGCAGCATGTGGCAGCAGGGTATAGAGAGAATTAAGAATAGGACCCAATGGAAATAGTCTAGTCCTATAAAACACAATCAAGAGAGAATAAGTGGTTTTACCGTATAAACACTAAAGGCAAATCATTTACTGTATCCTGACTCTTTCTGAATGTCACGTTAACACTATGTCAGATCATTCAGCATCAGGCAATTACAGTTAAGAAAAGCTAGCACATTATATTCAATACAGTATGTCAAAAGACTTGTAGATTTAAAGCACACCTAAATGGCTGACCTGTAGTGATTGTGACATTAATATTATGCACTTAAAATACATCAAATCTGACTATATTCTCAATAATAGTTCTAACAAAAATTTTTTCTTCAAAGGAGATAGGAGAAATACTCATTTATTTCTTTGGTTACTCAAATTTTTTAATTACAGCAGGTAAAATGGAGTCATAAGGATATTCTTACTAGAAAGTGTGAGCTTTGTATCATCTAATGAATTGATACATATTGTACCAATAATTGGACATAGCACATTTTTATGAATCCTTCAGGTGACTTAAAAATCCTACTTCTCTTGCTGTTTCAGTCAAGTGTTATAGTTCTCAGCATTTAGCAAAGTTATGGAAATCAAAGATTAAAACTAAAGCCAATTTTAGTTTAATTTTAACTGATTAAGTTATTGGACACATTTATTTTATATCCCAAATTAAAGACACAGATTATGTATCTGCATTTTGAGGAACTATGTTCCTGCAGGGAACAAAATAACATAGATTATGAATACATTTTAACATCTATGTGTATATTAAGAAGGTATCTTGTCATAAATGTCTTAACTTATTATAGGTCATTTTGCAATAAGAATGCCATATTGAGAAAAAAAAAACATAAGGTATGTAATACTGTGGGCCTTTAAGGCATTATATGTAATGTAATAAAGCTGCTACTATAAAATTATTGACATTCGGTAAATCAAATGAATTCTTATGTATTTAAAACTGGGTCAATCTACCACAAGTTTTTAATCAAGATGTAATTTGGTTAATTCTGTCTTCCTTCAAAGTATTGGTCATACCATTTTAAAGAGCATTACTCCTTCCAGGAACCCCCTATTTATGGAGTTCATAATTTATTTCTTCTACCAATTAACTGTCTTCCATATAAAAATGTCACTGAAATTTCTTTAGTGAAAGCATTTTTGTAATACCAGTTCATTTTCCTTGATTCTTAAATTTCCATTTCTCTTCTAGCATCTGTCCCTGAGACATTTGGCATAATGTATATCCATTAGTAAAGCCCATCAGTATAGTTTTCTTTCCAAAATATATCATGTTTTTCAGATATTTATGTCTTTGACCATTTACCCATCTGCACAATTCTATAAAATCTTTAGCATTCCTAAAACCTTACTTCATGTTGCAAATTGATCAAAAATCCATTTTAAGTATTCCAAGGTTTCTCAAAAAGTTTTCTCAAAATTACTGAAGTTGCTTTTATAATTCAGAATTTAGTTTTTATTGTACTTTGAACTTTTTTGAAAGTATATATTATAACCACTAAGTTTCTCACTTATTTGTACTTTTTCCCCATTTACACCACAAATGTTGCTCTGTCATACCCAAGAAATACTTAATTTTATGAAGCCTCCTCAGTGTTTATCTCTCAGATTATCATTTTTCAGATTGTCACTTACCTATGGACTCTAAAATAACTGTGTTAACTGGTGAAAATATAGTACTAATCCCTGAGTGTTCCATGTCGTGCTCTGTTTTCAAAATTATAAGTCAAGTTCTTTTAGTACATCCCCCTCCTCGAATGTGGCAAAAGTTTCAGGCATGGGACTCCTAGGAAATACTATCTATGAAACTTCTATAATCATTTATGTCACTTTGCTTTGATTACTAGAGAATAATGTATTAAATAAATCTTGCTAATTTTTCCTCTCCCTCATCAGTTTCTACCACCTACAGTTTGGCTCAATCTAGAAAATTGGCCACAGCTATACCCACTGCCATCGAGTTGATTCCCACTCATAGTGACCCTATAGGACAGAGTAGAACTGCCCCTTAGGGTTTCCAAGGAGCAACTAGTGGATTTGAACCGCTGACCTTTCGGATAGCAATCAAATGCTTTAACCACTGTGCCACCAGGGCTGTGGCCATAGCTATACATGCCAAAAAAGCCCATGCACCTGCTTGAGCTACAAGGCAGCTAAACTTCTGTGTGAGTGCAGAAAAGCCATCATGATCAGTCTTGACAACTCACAGCAGAACATTAACTAGGTAACAAGTTCAGTTCTGCTGCTCTAATGAACCACAGAACCACGGAATTTTGGAGCTTCCTTACAGATCAGGAAACATCATCTAGATGTGATAAGTAATGCATCTATGGTCACAAAATAAATGACAGGCAGGGTCAGAACTGGAACCTAGAGATCTTGACATCTAGTCTTGTTGGTCTCTCTACTATACCACAAGTCTGTTTGTTTACAGACACTTTTCCTGCTCCTTCCATCAGAGTACTACTCTTGCCCCTTTTAACCTCTTGTCTATCAGCCTAAGCTTTTCTCTTAGACTCTCTACTGAGGCGTTCCACATGTTGTCACATTTGCACATCTGTGTTTTGAAACGTTTGCAAACACACTGCTTTCATATAGCACTTTCCTGGTTTCCCTTGGTTATTTTTCATAACTTACTCATCGTGCTTTTTTCTTGGTGAATTGGTTTGAATTTTTTGTCTGGTTGGTTTTATAAGCCTCAAATGTGTTGATTACTATGTGGCACACATACGCTGAATGCTTGTTTGTTTTTAGATATTGTTTCATTTTTGTCTGCCTATGGTATTTCTACCTTCAGTAAACTACTTCCAGTTGAGCACACCGATTGAGGTTTTTGATGTGTGTCCCGATATCTCAGTGCTTCTATTTAGCAAAAGTATTACTGCTATGTCAATGCAACACTGTTCGTTGTCGAACTCCAAAGTAAGGTGAAAAATCACCACTTCCTGATTGCTGATAATGGATACCAGGTGAAAACTCATTCTTGTACCATATCCAGAACCATTTCCTTAATTTATGCCTGAGCCAAATGAGCTTGCTTGTTGCAACCACAAAGAAAGAAGTTCACAAGATGTATCTCTCTCTCTCTCTGTTTCTCGTAATTTTGGGGATAGAAATTTCTTTACATCATTTAGAAGCTTAATAGGCTAGGGTAAGAAAAGTTACACACTTTTTGTGTATTTTATGGCACAAATTCTGTATTTCTACATGTGACATGTGCACAGCAGTTTGTGAATAGCAGTCTGAGTGTGTGATGTTCACTGGATCGTCAAAATGTGATGTTGTCATCTATCAGTCCTTTCATGGGGTATATAGACTGACCACTTGATCTACATGAGTATTTTTCAGTTCAGAATTTATCTATTCTACTTTCCATATAATTAGAGGGGCAATTTGTGTATTCACTTTAGCTCCATTATCTGCATATAACTCTGAATATTAGTGCTATGTTTTCTTTGTTTTTACAGGAACACATGTCAAATACCGAGTAACTTAGGTTATCCTCACTAATATTCTGTGGCATAGTAAATGCTGGTAATGGGGCATTCAAACATAAATATGTTTCAGAGATCCTTAAAGAACAAAATATTTTAGAAAAACATCAGCTTCCATTGGTTATTATAACAGATGTTCCCTTGTGTCCTTGTGCAGGGTCTGGCTGCATCCTTAGATGGGAAGTTACGTCAAAGTGTGAGCCATTACAGCCCAAGGAATAGTTTCTAATGGTTTCGCTGTCATACAAGTGCTCCAGGGCGTATCCAGTTAATGTGTAAGCATGCTTATCAAAATACTGCCGGTGAGAGCCAAAGCAGTTTGGAGAGACGGCAGGATGGTCTCCTGCTGTCTGATGAGGCGATATATCCGAATGTAGATAGTCTTTGGCTAGGATCAAACTGGATTTTGAAATGCGATCTGAACTGGGGCTACTTATCCGAGACAGTGCAGTGGGGCTGTTGTCATAGTCATTTTCATGGGGGCTCAGCATCTTTCCCTCTCTCTGCTGGATATGGTCACATGGTGAAGTACTGGCAAGAGCAGAGCTGTGACAGACTTCGCCTGTTGGTGGGGGCTGCTGGTAGTTTGCAAAACAGAGGGAGTGTTTTTTCCCAGCTCCGTTAATGGAAGCCAGTTGGTCTGGGGGTGCTTTCCTTAGCTGCAATCTGTTCTCTTCTTCTTTAATCATCTGCTGGGTGGCTCTTATAAGAGTTTCAATTTTGCTAGGTTCATGTGGGCTACTATATGGCTCAGGGCGATATCGGTCGCCTGATTCGCTGGCAGACCCGGGGTCTGGAGAACTGACCACACTATCTTCATCCCAATGACCTCGCCCTAGAAATTAGAAAAAGCAAAAAGTAAGTGGTCTCAAAACTCACCTCCAAAATATTTAAGTACATTTCTTTTTCCTAGTAGGAGAAATCTTCTATCTTTAATTTTTAATATACACACCAATATTTGAAACCGACACAGGCTCACATGACAGACTGTCACCTTATTGTACCGAATTCATACTTCTCAGTGGCTTTTTAGGACAGATGAAGTTTATAACAAGTTTCTCAGAAGGTTAACTTTGTTTGTGTATTTGTGAATGCCAATTAGCAAAATGGTAAAATGTATGTATTCTCCATGTATGCATGTCATTGAATCATTTATCAATAGAAATAATAAAAGGAGAAAGCATAAAATTTGGCTTGTGTTATTTTTCTACAGCAGTCTCATGTTCAACTGATGCTTGAAAAATATTTTCACTTGGGTTTGAAGAAGGCAATAATGATATAGGCGAGACTTTCTCAATTTGAAATAAATCACCTAAAACATTAATACTGCTAAATGTATTTTAAGTAGAGTTACAATAAATCTCTAATGTTAGGTTTATTGTTTTGTTTTGTTTTGAGGGGGGGTATTTGAGGGTTTGCCCCGATCAAAAAATACAGATATTATTTTCTCAAATCTAGGGATAAAAATCTCAGTTTCACAGATATCATATAGCAACTTAGGTATCTTAGATTCCTTCTGAAATAAGGTGAAGAATAAATAAATACTTAACATTTTAGTCACAACTTGTTCTGAACCAAGCAGAGAGATCTAATTTTGAGGAATAGTGTATATAAAATATATTCCACAAACTAGATTATTCTCAAAACAGTCTGAAGTCAATATAAAAAGAGAGAAGCGAAGCAGGAAGGGACAGATGAAAGCTGTAAACTGCTTAATGCAGCAGAGAAGCCCTGGATCACACTATTCATTGCTTTCCTTTTCCCTTTCCTTCTTATTTTATTTCTAATATTTCCTTTCAGACTACATAGGTTAAGCCAGGATTTTCACTTCACTCTATTCTTTTGCAAGCAATTGCCCTTTGCCCTGGGTTTCCATTGCTAGTCTACCAAACTAAAGAAACTGAAAGTAAAAGCAGAAAAATAAAAAGCAAGGACAGAAATAAATCTAAAATCACTCATAAAAAGGTGGGCCCTGTATCAGTGGTATTTGAAGTCAGGACAGAAGACATTAGGGTTGGGGACAACAATGTCTCCTCTTAAGGACACAGCAAGAAGAGTAGTATCAGGACTTTTGGATCAATAGTAATGTCACTGACTTTTAATGAAATAGGGGGAGTTTCAAAGATCTGCCTGGACTCAACCTTGGAATGAATGGAACCATAACCAAAAAAACAAACAACCAAAAAAAAAAAAAATCAAACCCGTTGCCATTGAGTCATTTCTGATTCATAGCAACCCTAGAAGTCAGAGTAGAACTGCCCCATAGGGTTTCCAAGGAGCAGCTGGTGGATTCAAACTGCTGACCTTTTGGTTAGCAGCCAAAGGCTTCACCACTGCACCACCACAGCTCCAAACCAATTTACTTTACAATGAACACTGAAAAACTTCCCTAACATTAAATGCTTTAACTGTTGTTCCCATTTCCATGCGTTTCTAAAGCCATATAATAATCCCAAGGTGAAAATTTCAGTGAGTTCTACATATCACTCCATCCTTTACTCACTGGGGATGTCGTGGGTGATCATAATAATGAGGGAAAGAGGGCTACTGATATTTACTGTTTAGGGAACCAGAAAGTTTAAACATTCTGTGATATGAATGACAATCCATAAAACAAAGGCTAGTACTTCAGAGAACACTGAGCCCTCACTAAAGAACAACTATAAATAAGTGAAGCCAAACACTTTTCAAGTTCACATTGGAAGCATAAGAAAATACACAAGAGAAATTTAAATGTGCACATACTACAAGTTCAATAGACTCTTAATTCATTTTAATTTAATTTCTATACATATTTGATGGTTAAAACGGGGATCATTTTTATTTGATTCTCAAAAAAATGTATTTGGCAAACATTAACAAAATCAATACACTTAAACAGAGTAGGTTTGGTTTCTTAAACCCCTTTGGTGTGAGTTTCTGCTTTGTGAATTCAAAAGCGAAAGTCATTTGGGTCAGTCACAATGTGTCATAGCTAGAATGTTCTAAAACTGCCTATGGGTCTAATGATGTGCATTCAAGAGTCATTTCAGCCGCTCTTACCGTGGATCCTGTGGACTGAGGCGATGTGAGGCATGTTGTTTTCATAGGCTTCTCTGCTCTCTGGGGAGGCCTTAGTTAGGGGCAAGGCTGCTCGAGAGCCCCACCAGGGCTCCCTCCTGGCCTGTGGCTTTCCCAGGAAGTACCTGCCTGCCTCGCACCGGCCTCCCTCACAGGCCTGGGTGTGGAAATGCCTCTCCTCCACCAGCCTGGAATGGTCGAGCGCAAAGCCGTAGCACAGAGAGCTGCGGTCTGAGAACTGTCTATAGGCACACGACGTGTCATGCTGAGAGCTGGGCCTGTCCGCGGGGTCCAGGAGCTGTGGAGAGGCTGTGTCTGTCAGGGGACTTCCACCCCACTGGCTGTCATGATCAGATTCAGATCTTTCCGTGTGAAATCCTGAATACTGAAACAGAGGGTGGGAAGAGTATGTTTCAATTAAAAAACCACAGCCTAAAAGCACCCCTAAGGTCTTATAGCCCCAAACACACCAAAATAAGACTCACTCAAGGACCACTTGGGACACTCCTGACTTAGAATCACTTAATCAGTCATGATGCCTCAAAAGAAAATCTTTTTGGCTGCTAAAGAAGGAGATAAAATATGATCCATCAATTCCACTCCTAGGTGTATACCCAATAGAACTAAAAGGAGGAACACAAACAGATATTTGCACACCAGTATTCATTCACTGTTCACAATAGCCAAAAGGTCAAACAGCCTAAACATCCATCAACAGATGAATGGATAAACAAAATGTGGTACATACACACAATGGAGTATTACTCAGCCGTAAAAAGAAATGAAGTCCTGATACATACTACAACACAGATGAACCCTGAAAACTTCATGATGAGTGAAATAAGACACAAAAAGACTAATATTGTATGATCCCCCTTATATGGAATACCTGAATAGGCAAATATATACATAACAAAGTTTATTATGGTTACCAGGGGCAGGAAGGAGGGAGGGGGAAAAGAGGACTCAATGATTAAGGGACACTGAGCTTCTGTTAAGGGTGATGGGAAAATTTGGGAATGGATAAAGGTAATGTTTGAGCAACACGATGAATGTAATTAATATTACTGAACCATGCATACGAAGAATGTTGAAAAGGCAAATGTTTTGTTACATATATATTTACCACAATAAAAAATAATAGCAACCAACATTGACGAGAGTCTACTAAGGACCAGGCGCTATAACCAAGTGCTTCATGAATTATCCCACTTAGTTCTTAAAGTAATCCTTTAATGGACACATTAGTATCTTCAGTATATGGATAGGAAAACTGAGACTCAAAGAGGTAAAATGATTTGCCCAAGGTCACAGGGTTAGCTGGTAGCAGATCCAAGACTCAAACCCAAGTTCTTCATCACTACCCAGATGGGTACGGTTAAAGCAAGATGCCCAGAGAGCTCCATATTTTACTTCTAATTACTTTCCACTTTTTTTTCCTTAATTAAAAAAAAAGTCTTAGGGAACCAATATGCTGAACCTTAACTCTTCACTCTCTGAAGGCTGTGGCTGATACATGAAAAATATTCAATAAATTCTTACCAAATTCAATTGCAACGTAATTTCCAAAAAGTCTTGCCCATATAACCTGCGCCTATTCACACCAGTAGGCTGTGCTTTTTGCTTTCTAAAGGAAAACTTCAAATATGCATAGGATCATCAGAAATAAACAAGCTGCAGACAGTGCTGTGCCTCGTTGGAATCATGCTGCTCACCTCCTTCCAGAGCATTTGGTCAGGTTGAAAGAAAACATAGAATGCCCAGCAGAGCTCCATAGAGGTGGTCCTTATAAACCACTGAAATGAGTAATATAATAATGTCTACCAGTGTTTGTGCAATGTTGAGTATGATTCTAGGTTCTATATAGTGAATACCCGCTATGATAATAATAGATGCCATTTACTGAGAGCTTACTATGTGCTAGAGACCTAACCATTGTATACACATTATGTCATTTAATCCTCACAACCATCTGGACAGAGCATCAGTCTCCATTTTATAGATGAGCAAACCACATCATGAGAGTTTTAATAATTCACTATGGCCAACCCACAGTCTATCTGGTCTCAAAGCCCGGGCTCCAAACCATGATTTTACACTTGAGAAAAAAACACTGTTAAGGAAGAGGGGAGAAAAAAAAGGACCAAATGTTAGAGAGGTTTTTCAGAGAACTGGCAGGATCTGTTTTACAGCCCAGGAACCTAACTATAAGTTCATTTTACTTTTTCTTTCTTACCCCAGAAGAAAGAGAAGTGTATATGTTGTGGAAAGTAGAGTGAAAAGTCCTAATCTCCACTATTCTTCCCTTGTCACATGCTGGGTGAGCAAGTTTCACTCATGAGGAGACCTTCCCAGAACAGGCAAACTCTCCCCTTCAAAATAGGCCCACCCTGAGCAGGAGGAATTCTGGTTCTTCCCACCTCAGTGCAAACAGGCACCTCAGCCTCACAGGAGTCTCTTGGAGCCAGAGAGATGAGGTACAGAGGTTCATCTGCGGAACTTCAAAAGTATACTAATAAATATAGCATGCTCAGTGGAAGGTTCTATGCAAATTCCTCATTCAAGATTTTCTGTTACCCTAATTATTATTTTAATTATTTTCCAAATGTACATATGGACTATCAACATATTCCATAAAGAAAAAAATCCAACTTCTTTCCCTGGAGGACTGTATGATGGAACACATCCAGGCATCCTGAGCTCAGTTCCCTAAATCAAACTCCCCTCATGCCATCAGTGTTTGCTCCCAATGCACACCAGTCTCTCTTTCCAAAAGACACCACTTTCATTTTCACCAAAACAAGGGGTGGGCACCCACTATCCTTACTCTGAGTGGGGATTAAAGTACTAAACATGTGCCTTTGGTAGCACTATCCATCCATGAGCTTACCTAGGAGAATTTC
Organism: Trichechus manatus latirostris; assembly: GCF_000243295.1. Classification (NCBI taxonomy): domain Eukaryota; kingdom Metazoa; phylum Chordata; class Mammalia; order Sirenia; family Trichechidae; genus Trichechus; species Trichechus manatus. The sequence goes on from NW_004443953.1 coordinate 8,555,781, forward strand.
AGATCATCAGTGCTATTCCAAGCTAGGAGTTGCCCTGACTCTGCTTGTTTTTATAAAAGTATAAACAAGGTCTATTTCTGAAGTACTCCAGTCAAGACTTTTTAGCCCTGTTGAGAGGGAAAAAGCTTTCCCTGAGTGTATATGGGAAAGTGCTATTGGTGCAACAGAGAACATTCTGTCCTTCACTCACAGAGAAAATTCAACACTAGGCAACACTGACATACATGAGACACACATTTCAAGAGCACCCAGAAGAAGAATTTGAAAAGATAAGTCTCTTGTCAATAGTCAGGAAACTACAACAGCAATTATACTGCCCTGAGATATTCAAGCAGGCAGAAGCTGGCTTGTTCAGTTAGACCAAGACTTACACTGCTTTACAGGTATGGAAGAAAAGTCTAGCACAAAACCTTTGTTTTTCAAGGGGAAGACCTGTAAACCAGCACCACTGTGCACTATCAAAACTTTGAGCCACATTCATCCCTTTAAAAAGAACTGTACCACACTTAAATTCTGTTGAGGTCACTCAAATAAAAAATTCATTGCAGTCAAGTCAGTTCCAACTCACAGAGACCCTACTGGACAGGGTAGAGCTGCCCCACAGGGTTTCCAAGGAGCGGCTGGTGGATTCGAACTGCTGACCTTTTGGTTAGCAGCCATACGCTTAACCACTATGCCACCAGCTTGAGGTGACTACAACCCCATTATTTGATCTGAAATATTTCAGGTGTTCATGATATATTTGAGGAGGAAGATAGAGCAGGAAAGAAGGAAGGCAGCCAGCCAATATATGCAGAATGTATAGTATAATGAATGACTGACTGCTGCATAAAAAGGCCCTTGGTCTTCCTCATACCTACGTTTAACACTTACTATATGCGTGATCTTGGGCAAGTGATTTCATTTCTTTCACTCATCAAGAAAATAGGCAGAATGATACTTTACCTACCAAATGCTGAACAAGAGTTGGGGATGTTTAATGAAAGAAGCACTGGGGACAGGGAACTGAAAGAACTTGTTTCCAGGCCTAGCCCTGCTACTAACTCTGAGGGTAACCTTGGGCAAATTACCTCATCTTTCTTAACTGCATCTGTAGAATGACATATTGGGCTGCATTTGTCTTTCTCTAACTTTTCTGTGAGCTCCAATATTCTAGATTATACAATAATTAATATCCTTTCTAGTGTTGAAACCTATGGTTCCTATGTCTGTTCCTATATTTATTTTACTTAAAGAAGATAATTATTTAGAACTAAAAGCAAACCCCAAGAATTTCTATTATAATGGTTATAAGAAGAATAGTTATTATGTAAGTTATAATTTTACTATAATGCCAATTTTACCATAAGTATTCCACTGAGACACATGTTTTATAGTGATTACACAATGTCTTTTGGTTAACAAATTATTACAGTCTAAGGATTTCTGATAAAGAGGATAATGGCAGCCATCTGAATCTGAATCTCTCTACACAAGCTCAAAAAAAAAAAAAAATTCTAAGTTTATCAAGGAGTATAAATTAAATCACACATGACCTATGCCATCAGCATTACCAGGAGACAGAGAATATAACACACTTCAAACTACCAACAAGCATAAACAAAAAGTATAACGTCTGCTGCTATAAGAGTAGGGTGAGAGGAAGCTTAAGAGACCCCAAGAAAGAAAAAGAGAAGGGCGTGGAGGACATAGACACCACTCAGACACAATCATCCTAAGAAATAAAAAGTAAAACACTAAGTTCCAAAATATGAACACAAGTCCGTACTTCATAGCACTGGGTATAGGGAAGGAACTCAAAAGTAAGCAGAATCCAAAGTGGCAGGCAGCCTCAGAGAACCATGACTTCTAGAAGAGAAAAACATAAATAGAGAATGGGTTATGCCCTTCAGAGACACTGCAGTGAAGGAAAAAAAGGAAGTAAGAGGGAGAATTAAGGGTTCAGTAGTCACAAAAATAAAACAACTCAGACCAATCCTACCCCTTCCTCCCCACCATCAACATCATCCATTTAAAAAAAAAAAAAATTGTATTTGCAAAACTGACAGGAAAGGGCACTCTTGAACTAGTAACCCAGTGCATGGAATGTGAAAGAATAGAAAAAAATTAAACAAACTACGTATAAGCTCCTGTAAGAAGAAAACATGAAAATTTAAATACAAACATCTCAGCTAATAAAAATTCTCACCAAATAATGAAACATGAAACAAAAGAAAATTGTAAGACAACACTCTTAAGTACCCTCAACAAGCATCTGGAGATATACACGTGTGCGCGTGCACACACACACACATACACACACACACATTCACACACACCTGGAACAAAAATTCTTAAACTAAGAAATGGACAAAAAAAAAAAAAAAATAGAAAAAATATAATGAAAACTGACCAAACTCAAAGAAATTGAATAATTTAAGAATAATAACTAGGTATCAAAAGTAAAATAGACTTCAATGAAAATTTAATAAGGGAAATTGAAAAAGACAGAAAAACATCTAAGAAAACTAAATTTAGATAAATTTTAAAAATCCAGAGAGAAAGTGGTTGAAAGAAGACAAGTAGAAAAGATTCAATATATGCATAATTGGTGTCCTGAAGAAGAAAAATAAAACAATGAAACATTAAAACTATAATCCATGAAACTTTTCAGAAATAAGAAAAGCTTAAATCTACCTATTTAAAGGATCCAACTTTCACAAGGGAAAAGTGTTTTGAAATGCTTGATTCCAAAAACATAGTGTAATAAAACTTACACCGTAAAGACAAAGAAAAAAAAAAAAACTCAGGACCTCCCAGGCAAAAAGATCAAATTGTTTATAAGAAAAAAAAAAACAGTCTGGCATCAGACTTCTACAGTTCTGAAGTTCTGAACATGCAAGAACTCAGACAACACTGTATCAATATTCCCTTCTTGAGGAGTCTACTAGAGGATGAGATTCATCTAACCTAGAGATGATTGGGAAAGCTTCAGCAAAAGAACCAATGATGAGCATTTAATATATTTAATTGTAGAACTAAGACTAAAACAAGGGTAGAGACATGGATGAAAGAATAGTATGTAAGTGTTATATATTCTGACAAAGAAAGATGTAACTTTAAAAATGAGAGGAAAAGAGCAAGAAAAAGGGAAAACAATAATATCATTGGCTTGTGGATAATAGGTGGCAGACAAAAGATATTATTTAAAACTGAGAGAACAGAGGGTGAAAAGGTAAATAAGAAAAAATAAGGGGTTACAAGCACTCTAAAAGGAACAAATATAAGGGTAACCAACAAACCTTCTTAAATACTAAAAATTTAAATAGTAAAGAAAGGGACTTCTGCTTCCAGAAAAAAGGAATAGATGTACTTTCCCTACTCCTCCCACTAAATACAAAGAACCAAACAGAATTTTATACTTAAAAATACAATAACAAAAACAAAAACCTCAATGTTAGAGCTCAACAAAGAATGGAGGGGACAGAGCAAATAATCAGTGAACTTGAAGACAGATGACAGAAACTACACAATCTGAACAACAGAGAGAAAATAGGCTGAAGGAAAAAAAAAAAAAAAGAACAGAGCCTCAGGGACCATGGGACTATAACAAAAGACTTAACCTTTGTGTCACTGGATTCCCAAGAAGGAAAGAAGAAAGAGGGCAGGACTGAAGTACTCAAAGAAATAATGACTGAAAATTTCCCAAATTTTGCAAAAGACGTAAGCCTACAGATTCAAGAAGCTGAGAAAACCACAAACTGGCTAAACTCAAAGAAATTCACATGAAGACACATAATAGTCAAATTTACGTAAACTAAAAACAGAAAAAATATTGAAAGCAGCAAAAAATATTTGTAGAAAAAAAAATTAAATGACAGCAGATTTCTTATCAAAAACCATGAAGGCCAGAAAGAAATGGCACAACAGAATCCCATACCCAACAAAAATATCCTGTAGGAATGAAGAAATCAAGACATTCTCAGATGAAGGAAAATTGTCACTAGCAGACATCTCTTTAAATAATGGCTAAAATTCTCTAAACAGAAAGAAACTATAAAATAAAAAACCTTGGAACATCAGGAATGAAAAAAGAACACCATAAGTAAAAATTATGGGTAAATGAAGTAGACTTTCTTTCTCTTATGTTTTCTAAATTATGCTTGATGGTTGAAGTAAAAAGTATAACACTGTCTGATGTAGTTCTACATATATGTGGGAGAAATAATTAAGACAATTATAAAAGGTTAAACAGATGTAAAGGGAGATAAGATCTCTACACTTCACTTGAACTGGTAAAATGATACCAGTAGACGGTGGTAAGTTATATGTCTATAATGTAATACCTACAGAAACCACTAAAATAATATACAAAGAGACACATTCAAAAACAATATAAATAAATAAAAATTAAATTCTAAAAAATGTTCAAGTAACCCACAGGAAGTCAATAAAAAGAGAAACAAAAACAATATAGAGAACAAACAGAAAACAAAAAATAAAATAGCAGACTTAAGCCCTAATATATCACTAAGACTTCCCAACTCATTCAGTAAGGCCAATATTATCCTGATACTAAAACCAGGAAAAAGATAGTACAAAAACAAGAAGAAGAAAAAGAAAACTACAGACCAATATCCATCATGAATACAGACACAAAAATCCTTAACAATATATTAGCAAATTAAATTCCACAATGTATAAAATGAATCATACACCACAACCAAGTGGCATTTATTCCAGGGATGCAAGGCTGCTTCAGTATTTGAAAATCAGTCAATAATCCATCATAACAACAGACTAAAGAAGAAAGATTGCATGATCATTATCAATCAATGCAGAGAAAACATTTAACAAAATTCAATGTTCATTCATGATCAAAACTCTCAGAAAACAGGAATAGTGGGGAACTTTCTGAACTTGATAAAAAGCACCTACAAAAGCTTACAGCTAGCATTGTACTGAATGGGGAAAGACTGAATGCTTTCTTCCCTGAGATCAGGAACAAAGCAAGGATGCCCACTCTCACCACTCTTATTCAACATTGTGCTGGAAGTTCTATCCAGTGTAATAAGGCAAGAAAAGGAAATAAAACACATACAAATCAGAAAGGAAGAAATAAAACTGTCCCTATTTGCAGTTGACATGATTGTCTGCTTATAAAATCCCAAGAAACCTACAAGAAAAAACAAAAACTCCTACAACTAATAAGTGAGTTAAGCAAGATCACAGGATACAAGATAAACACATAAAAATCAGTTATAGTGCTATATAATAATGGACACATAAACACTGAAATTAAAAATATACTACCATTTAAAATTCCTATTAAAAAAATAAATTCTTAGATGTAAATCTAACAAAACATGTCCAGGACTTTTGTGCTGAGAACTACAAAATGATGCAAGAAATTAGAAAGAGAAGATTTAAATAATGGAGAGGCATACCATGTTCATGGATTGGAATACTCAACATAGAAAAGATGTCAACTCTCTCCAAATTGATATACAGATTTAATACAACTCTGATCAAATGCCGGCAATATTTTTGTAGATATAGACAATATTATTCTAACATTTATATAGAAAGAAAAAAAAACTAGAATATCTCAATTTTGAAAAATTCGAATAAAGTGGGAGACCCTGTCTACTCTATTTCAAGACTTACTATATAGCTACAGTTATCAAGACTGTATGGAACTGGCAGAGAGATAGACACACACATAAATAGAACAGAATAGAGAACCCAGAAATAGACCCACATAAATATGCCCAAATGGTTTTTGACAAGATGTGAAAGCAATTCGATGAAGAAAAAATAGTGTTTTCAACAAATGATGCTGGAGCAATCGGACATTCACAGGCAAAAAAAAAATCTCAATCTAAGTCTCACACCTTATACAAAAAATTAACTCAAATGAATCATGGACTTAAATGTAAAACATAAAACTATAAAATTTTAGAAAACAACATAGAAGAAAATCTTTGAGATTTAGGGCTAGGTAAAGAGTCCTTAGATTTGACACCAAGAGCACAATCTATAAAAGGGAAAATTTATAAATTGGACTTCAGCAAAATTAAAGAATTTTTCTTTGCAAAAGGCCCTATTAAGAGGATAAAGAAACAATCTAGAGACAGGGAGAAAATATTTGCAAAATAGTTCATTCAAGTATATGAGACCAAATGGGCAACACCTGTCCAAAAGCAAAGACGAGAAGGCAGAAAGGGACAGGAAAACAGGATGAATGGACACAGGGAACCCAGAGTGGAAAGGGAAAGGGGGAGAATGATGACACATTTCAGGGATTACAACCAATGTCACAAAACAATTTGTGTATAAATTTTTGAATGAGAAACTAATTTGTGCTGTAAACTTTCACCTAAAGCACAATAAAATTAAAAAAAAACAAACCTAAATTTGCAACTACCATATGACTCTGGACATTTATCGGAGAGAAATGAAAATATGTTCACACAAATACCAATATACAAATGCATATAGTAGCTTTATTTGTAATAACTAAAAACTAGAAACAACCCATATGTCCTCAACAGGTAAATAGTTAAACAAAATGTGGTACATCCACACTATGGAATACTACTCAGCAATAAAAATGAAAGAACTATTGATGTTCTCAACAGTCTGGATAAACCACCACAGAATTATGCTGAGTAAAACAAAAAAAATACCAATCCCAAAAGGTTATATGATTTCATTTAGACAACATTTTTGAAATTAAAAAATTATAGAAATGAAAAACAGACTAGTGCTTGCCAGAGGTTAAGGATGGGATGAGATAGGCGAGTGAGTGTGGCTATAAAGCACAACACAAGGGATCCTTTTGGTGATGGAATTTTTCTGTACATTGACTATATCAATGTTAATATTCTGGGTGTGATGTTGTACTATAGTTTTTGCAAGATGTTACCATCGGAGAAAACTGGATAAATAGTACATAGGATCTCTCTATATTATTTCTTACAACTGCATGTGAATCTACAATTATATTGAAATAAAAAGCTTAATATAAAAAATAACAAAGATGACAAATCAGGAAAACACATTAAATATAGCATAATACATACACTATGTTGAGTCAAATGTATTAGCCACATCAATAGATTGAATGGGCTTATCTCACTAATAAAAAGAAAAAATATTGTCAGATTGACTCACAGAACAAAACCTAACTCTATGCTGATTGTGAGACACACCTAAAACACAGTGTTAAAAATGGGTAGGCAATGATATACCAAGCACATGGAAACAATAAGAAAGCAGAAATGGGGATCCGAAAATCAAAGTAGAATTCAGGCCAAATAAATAAATATATATCAAATGAAACAAAAAAAAAAAAAACAAGTTTTATGTTGCTAAAAGACACAATTCAAAATGAATATATAACAATTATGGATCTCTATGCACCAAATAACATAGCAACCACCTATATGCAAGAAGATACAGAGAGACCTACAGGAGATGCAAGACTAGAGAAAAACACTGATAACAGAAGACTAACACACCATTCTTAGTTTAGACAAATAAAGTAGATACAAAATAAGTAAGACTACAGAAGGCCCAAAAAAACCAAAACAATATATGTTATATATATATATATAACTTTATACATTGAAAATTAAAAATAAACCTTCTCAGGCTTATATGACTAATCATCAAAACTAGTCAAATATTAGATCTCAAAGAAAATACCAGTAAGTTTCATGAAGCAGAAATGTTTTAAGCAACACTCTTTGATCACAACGCAATAAAAATTGAAATTAAATACAAAATGTTAAAAAGGTCCTTCTACCTTAAAAAAACTATTAAATAACTTTTTAGAAAAAGGGCAAACACAAACAGAAAGAATTTCTGGAAAAAAGGACAGAGAAAATGCTACATATCAGATTCTATGGGACACAAGGTTTCAAATAGCTGTATCAATAAAAATGAAACATTAAAAAAAATAAATAAATTCAATTCTCAGTTCTAAAACCTAGGAAAATAATAACAAAAAGAAACAATGAAAAACGGCCAAAGACATAAACTGATAATTCACAAAAAATATAAATATATTAAAAGATGTTTAACTCCTTAATAATATGAATGCAAATTAAAATACACTGAAATGCCATTTCTCACCCATCAGATTGGCAAAAAGTCAAAAGCTTGACAACAGATTGTTTTGACAATGTGTAGGGAAGCAGGCACTACCATATATTGCTGGTGGGAATGCAAAATGTACAACCCCTATGGAGGAGAATTTGGCAATACCTAACAAAACTATGTCTGTATTTCCTCTTTGATCTGGAAATCCCACTTCAAAGATGTTACCCTGAAAATGCATCTCCAATAATAGAAAATAACTATGCACAAAGTAGAAACACTGGTGACGTAGTAGTTAAGAGCTACAGCTGTTAACCAAAAGGTCGGCAGTTCGAATCCACCAGACATTTCTTGGAAACTCTATGGGGCAGTTCTGCTCTGTCCTACAGAGTTGCTATGAGCTGGAATTGACTCGGTGGCAATGGGAATGGGTTATGCACAAGGTTATTGACTGCAGCATCACTCGTAACAATAAAATACTATAAATCACCTAAATGTGCAAACATACGAGGTTAGTTGAATAGACTATAGAACATACACATAATGGAGAACTATGCAGTTGTTAAAAAAAAAAAAAGATGTGTGTGTATATACACATATATATACTATACAAATGTATTTATATATTATTTTATAGTTTATATAATTGTAAATTTATATATTATATGTAATATATAAATTGCATAGAACTAAGAATATATATACATATATAATATGCTGCCTTTTGTGCAAAAAAAATTAGGGAAATAAAATATACATGTATCTATTAGCTTTTGCAAAAAGAAACACAGGAAGGATAAACTAGAAAACAAGGAAAGTGGTTACCTAAGGGAATGCAGGAGAAGGAAATGTGGTGGCAGGGACAGAGCAGGGTCAGAAGCACACCAGTAGCATAAGCACACTTAGTGTATAGTTCTTAGTTTCTAAACACCATTCTCTACTAAAAGGACCCAGAGCTCCCTGGGGAAATAGCTGATTCCAGGGCTAGGGCAGGGAACTTAAAAGATGAACCTGGAACATCTTGGTGCACCAGAAAGTAAGAAAGTGCTCAAAGAAAAAAATTTACAAAGATAAGGCATGTTAGCTAGTTCCACTAGCCAAATCCGGGAAAATGTAGGCAAAAATAAATAAGGATAGTAACGAATAAATTATAACTCACTAAATAAAACAGGAATCCATGAGACCATACTGATAATAAACTAATAAATAGGAAAGAAGAGAGGAATCTTCCATAATATAAAGGGCCAACCGATAAATGTGGAGGGTGAGGCCAATCAACTAAACAAAGTTCACTGAAAACAAATTTTTGGTTAATTTTTCTAAAACCTCTGTTTTTCCTTCTCAGAAAATTTGTTCTCATCCTGAATGCCCTCACCTTAATTTTCTCATATTTCTTATCTAAAATTTAATTTTCAAACCATTGCAGAAGCCCACTATTCAGACATAGATCAGACAGGAGTATAAAACAAACAATAACACTCGTGAGGAACGTACTTCTTAGTTCAATCAGATATATGAGACCAAATGGGCAGCTTCTGTCCAAAAACAGGATGAGAAGGCAGGAAGGGACGGGAACAGGACAAATGCACACAGGGAACCCTGGAGTGGAAAGGGGGAAGGTGCTGTCACATTGTGGGGACTGCAACCAAAGTCACAAAACAATATGTGTATAAATTCTTTAGTGAGAAATTAACTTGACCTGCAAACTTTCACCTAAAGCACAATAATAAAAATTAAAATATTAAAAAAAAAACAGGTACTTATGTTGGCAAATTAAGAAGTCAGATGAAGGATGAAGTATGTCCTTCTCATCTGAAACAAGAAACCAGTGCCACCCGAGGTGGGCTGCAACTGGCAGGTAAGGAAGGGATGACTGCCAGAAATAAGTGTTCTATGACATCCACAGTCCCCCAGATCCCTTTTGGATTTCAGCTCATGAAAGAATCATTCTTTCTAGAAAAAACAGATATCTCATCCATTAAAGGTCTGAGCGATTAGTTGGGGCTTAATGTACATCCAATGGGAACTACTTACAATCATTCATTCTAACGTTTATTCTCATATTTATTGAGTGCAACTATTTTCAAGACAGTGTTCCAGGTGATATGAGAAATACAGCCCCATCTTCAAGGTGTTCACATTAGGATATGAATAATGCACAGAACATAAGACTAAAAATTAGAAATAATGCCTTATTTCTAATTTGTTATTAATAAATAGTGAGAATAATTCTGTATAGACTATACATTGAGAAAGGCTAGGTGTAATATGATTTCTAGACAAGACTCACAAATAGTTAGCATTGGGAAAGAATTTCAACAAATTTTTTATGAAATTAAGCTTATTTACATATAACTCCCAAAGAGTTAAGCTTTTTAAATCTTCAAAAAAAATTACAGAAAGCATTCTAAAAGGAAAAAATATTAATCTTGAGTCTCTTTCCAGAGTTGAGGATGATTTCACTGGAGGAACTTTAGTACAAATTAGACAGTGGCAAGGGCATGAATAGAGGAAAAAACTATACAGTATTGCAGTTCCAAGGAGAGAGTCATTAGTCTCTCCTTTAACACCATAATTATTTAGGAAGGGCAAAGGAACTATGACTTATTGATTAAGAGGCAATTTACTATATGATTTACATATGCTAACTTATACCCATGACAGCTATAATAGTTACCATCATCAAATACTTGGTGTGTGCTAGTCACTACGCTAACATTACACAGATAGTATCTTATTAAATGCTAGTAACAGCTTTAAAGTATCATTGATTCCCTTTTACAGATGCAGCAAATGAGGTTCAAAAAAAAAATTTGCCCAAGATCACACAATTATGAAGTTCAAGAGGAGATATTCCAACTCCAGAGACCTTGCTCTTTCCACTACCCCATATCAAATACTTAGGTAACAAAGACAATAGCTGAGTCCCTGGAGAAGGACATCATACTTGGTAAAGTAGAGGGCCAACAAAAAAGAGAAAGACCCTCAATGAGATGGATTGACACAGTGGCTGCAACAATTTTGAGGATGGCACAGGACTGGGCAGTGATTAGTTCTGTTGTACACAGGGTCGTTATGAGCCAGAACCAACTTGATGGCACCTAACAATAACAACAATTCTAAGCAGTAATGGATCCTCGGCCCCCCAAAAATATTTTAATCAACGGGGCTTTCTCGAAACTCTACACGTCCAGAAAACCATCTCTGTATACCCTTGGGTGATGTCCTCTCGTCACTGAGGCAGTCTTCCACCACAGTCACACCCACAGATATTCTTCCTCTGATAACACCCGTAGGATTCATTCCTGCTTCAATAGCATGTTCCAGACAGGTGCTCTGCATTCATCTGAATGTGGCAGCAACAACCCAGCTCAGGAAAAATGCCACATGTTTCAACAATAGATGCTACAGTTATCTATTTTTATTCTGGCAGCTCATTGAGTTTTTTTTTTTTTTTTTTATCATTTTTAGCTGCAAAATATACAGAGAGACCCTCTTATGGTAAAGTCCTGTTTTCCATGAAAAACTTTCACTCCATCAGGCATGAGCCGCTTTCTTCTTGATTTGTGTCTGAACCATGAGAAAAAACATCACAGATGCAGACTGCACTGTACTAAGAACATATGCATGCTTTTAAATCACTTTTATCTTACTTTTTACTAATGTAGCCCTGAAACATAAAATATGTTCTTTTTTTCATTCACTGTTATGGGAAGAACAGATGGTGAGAGGATTAGATTAAAGTAATACAGCATGTCCATTAAAATAACCCCCACTGCTGGGGATGCTTCCCTCAAACAGGAGTCGTGTTTACTATAAAGAATGGCTTTGCCTTACATGCATTGGAAATTGCCAGGAGTTTTCTCAAGAATAAACATAAGGGTAAGAGAAAAGCTAATGTCAGAATCAAATGTATTTTTAAATGACAATAATGCAAGTTATTTTGCTAATCTGAAAGGCTGACTGAAACCATGTGCCTATGACAATGTAGCTGAACAGCAGTCAAATGATAAAGTTCATTTCTAACTTGAAAATGTTTAGTACCTAGAAAACATAAATGAAACTGAAAAGATGTCAAGTAGAAAATATTTTCAATATTTTTGCTAGTAGCAGAAATTTTTGCTCTATTTCTAATTTGTCATTAATAGAGAATAATTCTGTATACACTATACTTTGAGAAAGGCTAAGTGTAGTATGATTTCTATACAAGTCTCACAAATATTTAGCATTGGAAAAGAACTCTAATAAATTTTTATGAAATTAAGCTTAATTACATATAACTCCCAAAGAGTTAAGCTTAAAAATCTTCAAGAAAAATTAGAGAAAGCATTCTAAAAGAAAAAATATTAGCCTTGAGTCCCTTTCCAGAGTTGAAGATGAATTCACCAAAGGAACTAAAAAGTAAATATTTCTATTTATATTATAAATAATTAGAAACCAAATACCGAGTCAAACTTCAATTATTAAAAATTTAAATACTTTTGCCTTTTTTCCCCCTCTTCTTTTTAGAGAATAGTAAATTGTCAGCTTCTCAAAAGCAGTTTTTGAGAATGTGTTTAGAAGATTTTCACTCATTATTTTTATTATTTGATCTACTTGTAATGTATTATTTATTGTGACATTGTTTTTAACTTTAATCCACATTTTAGTTATTTTTAGCTCTAAAAATATTCTGGTAAGAAGCCTTTCATACCTGTAATTTCCCTGATATATTTCATAAAGTAGAGACATGGGAAGTTTTTTTATTTTAATATGCTTCAAATGTGGTTTGAAATGTCATAGGCCTTCTCTTAATCCACCACCCACAGTTACAAAAATGTTCCTGGGATTTGGTTTACTCATCTTTCTCACAGAAAGTAACCGTAGTCCGCATCTCATTAACTGTCAGGGTGATGTGCAGCTGGAAGGGAATCAGCACTCCGGACCAGAGGCCAGGTTTCTTCCAATGTAATTCTATAAGGAAATTCCTATAGGGTTCCATATGGAGAGAGCTCTTCCCAAAGCATGAAATTTACAACCATATCCTTTTGCAAATCCAAAGGTGAAGTCCTAAAGGCTGAAGCGTTTTCATTCTGCTGAAGATTTTAAACAGGTTATAACAAACATAGAATAAACATTTAATTAGGCCCTTTATATCATGGTATCCACAACTGTAAATGATCAAGAATATGGCAACTTGCATAGATAATACAGAAATAGCTCTAGCCTGTTGGGTAATTGCTGGGTATCCAGAACCAGTAGTACTAATTTTAATGGTAATCCTCTTTTACAATGGGCTTCAGGAATGAGCCAGAACCACTTCGATCCTTTCACTGATGCTCTGACTTCTCTGATTTTCTGCACATATGTGTCAGATTAGATAAGCTTGAAATTAGATGGGTACAGGTGTGCCATCTGCCCCAACCCCTTTACTAGCTTTGTTTGGTCTTCCACTGGTTTATTCCAGGTCTAGACAGAGGACAGGCTGCCCAAGCTGCTCTTGGCAGTGTCCTAGGTCTGTGCTGACAGATTGAGAGGTGTATTACTGGCCTTTCGTATGCTGAAAGAGGTCTATGGATTTGTAATCTTGTGAAAAGAAACTAAAGTTTGAAGACACTCCACTGAGTTACTCAATTTCAAACTAGCACTTGTAAATGGAAGGGTGGGTCTACCTTTCCTTCTTCTTCTAAGCCAGGCACAATACAATAATGAGGAGAACTAAAACAGCACAAACTACCTATTAAACAATATGCACCAGAACCTTGACCATCTAGGGAAATACAACAATTCAATACACTATAACATGCTAAAGGGGTTTCCTAAAAACTTGTGAAAGAAGGAAGAGTTAAATCTTGATTTTTTAGATAAGATATTCAGATCCAACTTTCTTAAGTCTAGCAGGTTGCCATTATGAATGAGTCAAATCCCACCATGAATTGTCAAAGAAAGCATTGCTCTCCTTAATTTCACTATTTATTTTTAATGAAATTTGATTTTATAGGTTTTGTTAAAATGAATTTCCCTGGATACATTTTGATAGTAGATTCTGTCATTCCACTCTGCTCTTCTGTTCAGTGGGGGAGGAGGATCAAAAATTCCAGCCATCACCTCCATTAAGGGAGAAGCAGAGGCTTCCAATTTGATTTAGCAAAATTGTTGCACCTGTTGCCCAATTCATTTTCTGTACGGCTTCAAAACAGTTCATTCCTGTTTGAACCTGTGCTGCGAATTTGCATTTCCATCTCAGGTATGGAGCCCTGGTGGTGAAGTGGTTAAGAGCTCAGGCTGCTAATCAAAAGGTCAGCAGTTCAAATCCACCAGCCACCCCTTGGAAACCCTATGGGGCAGTTCTACTCTGTCCTATAGGGTTGCTATGAGTCAGAGTTGATTCGATGGCACACAACCCAGATATACTGAATCAGAATCTACATTTTAACAAGATTCCCAGGTGATTCTTATGTATAATAAATTTTGAGAACCATCACTCTACCAGTGGTTCTCAGAATTGGTCCCTACCACGGTCTTGGGGAACATCTAGCTAAACTGGCATAACATAGTTTATAAAGAAAATGTTCTACATCCTACTTTAGTAGCATCTGGGGTCTTAAAAGCTTACGAGTGGCCATCTAAGATACTCCACTGGTCTCACCCCATTGGAAGCAAGAGAGAATGAAGAAAACCAAAGACACAAGGGAAAGATTAATCCAAAGGACTAATGGACCGCAACTACCACAGCCTCCACCAGATTGAGTCCAGCACAACTAGATGGTGGCTGACTACCACCAACAACTGCTCTGACAATAGATGGTCCCGGACAGAGCTGGAGAAAAATGTAGAACACAATTCTAACTCACAAAAAAACAAACAAAAACACTTATGCTCATCAAAAGACTTCATCAAAAGAGTCAAAAGACAACCTACAGACCAGGAAAAAAATTTTCACTACGACAAATCTGATCAGCGTCTAATCTCTAAAATCTACAAGATACTGCAAAACCTCAACAACAAAAAGACAAATAACCCAATTAAAACATAGGCAAATGATATGAACAGACACTTTGCCAAAGAAGACATTCAGGCAGCTAACAGACACATGAAGAAATGCTCACAATCATTAGCCATTAGAGAAATGCAAATCAATACCACTACAAAGAGATACATCTCACCCCAACAAGGTTAGCATTAATCCAAAAAACACAAAATAATAAATGCTTGTGAGGTTGCAGAGAGACTGGAACACTTATATACTGTTGATGGGAATGTAAAATAGTACAACCACTTTGGAAATCAATTTGGCGCTTCCTTAAAAAGCTAGAAATAGAAGTACCATACAATCCAGCAATCCTGCTCCTTGGAATATATCCTAGAGAAATAAGAGCCGTCACACAAATAGATATATGCACACCCATGTTCATTGCAGCACTATTCATGATAGCAAAAAGATGGAAACAACTTCGATGCCCATCAATG
>NW_004443953.1:8572715-8597891 GCF_000243295.1 Trichechus manatus latirostris
TGTACATGTATACATACACATATATAATATATAGTAAATGCCCAGTAATTCTTAAATTTTAAAAAATAAACAAAAAATTTCATTTAGACAATTTCATTAAAAAAAATGGCATTCAAACATATTTCTATAACTGGATTGAGGAGGACAGTGATACAAAGAAGTTTAACACACAGTCCCATCCTCCAGTAGCATCTATCCAGTTGCACAGGTGTCAGATAGACATGAAAAGCTAATAACCAGGAAAAAATAGTAAAGAACAATATAATACATACCTGTTGTTGTCAGGTCGGTTCCCACCCATAGCGAGCCTATGTACAACAGAACAAAACACTGCCCAGTCCTGTGCCATCCTCATGATTGATTGTTGTTATGCTTGAGCCCATTGTTGCAGCCACTATTTCAATCCATCTCATTGAGGATCTTCCTCTTTTTTGCTGACCCTCTGCTTTACCAAGCATGATGTCTGTCTCCAGGGACTGGTCCCTCCTGCTCTGGGGGCCCAGTTGTTAAGAGTTCGGCTGCTGACCAAAAGGTCGGCAGTTCGAATCCACCAGCCACTCTTTGGAAACCCTATGGGGCAGTTTTACTTTGTCCTATAGGGTCGATATGAGTCGGAATTAATTAAATGGCAACAGGTTTAATACATACATATATAAATGAAAATAATATACAACCATTAAAAATGATAGGAATCTAGCTTTACAGACATAGATTTTATTAAGTGAATTAATTTGGACTTAAATATTGTTAAGTGAAAATGTACATTAGAAAAGAGTGTGGCCCCATTTTTGTAAACTTGAAGTGTGAGTGTTTACATATAGAGGGATATCTGCCTGATTATTCACCAAAAGAGTTCTCTCTAGTCAGGGGTCAGCATGGCCTGTGGGCCACATTCAACTGGCCAACTGTTTTTGTAAACACATTTTCATTGGCACACCAGCCACACTCCTTCTCTTGTCCTTAGCTACTTTCACAATGGCACAACTGAGTAGTTACAACAGAGACCATGTGGCCAGCAAAGCCAAAAACACTATCTCGCCCTTTACAGAAAAAGTTGCTGATTCCTGCACTAGGTGATTAGAGTTTAGACTTTTACTATTTCTTTATTATTTTGATGTACTGTTTAAGTTTTGACAGTATACATCATTTTAAATATGAGATAAAACAAAATAAATTTCATGTTTGAATCATCAAGAACTATATTAAATACTGTAAGACATAGGTATATTATGGCTTATGAATAAGTATTTAATAATTTGTTCGGACAGTAAATACTTTGGGCCCAGAGGAAGGGGCAGTCACTGGGCATGAGAGGTGTAGTTGTAACTGTGCTTTGATGGGTGAGTAGGATTTGAGAGGCTCAACACACAGGGTATGCTCAGAGAAGAATACAGAGACTTTGACTAGAGTGGAGAACTGACATGGAAGGGCAGGAAGAGCAGGGGCAAAGCAAGCAGAACTGTAGCTTGGGTCAAATTACGGAGCTTGGACTTCATACTATAAACAACAAGAAGACTTTAAGTGGGGTGGGAAGGGGCAGCATGATAAAAATATTTCAGAAAGCTTACTCTGGCAGGAATGACTAGAGCCCGAAAGCACAGTAAGGAGGCTGATGAAGTAGTCTAAGAGTGATGTTTTGCTCTAGTGAGCCTGGAACCAGACAAAGGCAGTGAGAATGAGGTGTAAGAAGGGCACAAAGAAACATCATGAAGAAACATGACCTTCACAAGGCCTTCTGTGTTCAGAAGATGAAAAGCAAAACCAAACCAAACAAACAAACAACAAAGAGACTTCTCCTTTTCTACAGTGGAAATCTATTTCTCATGGAGCATAACACTTTGCTAACAGTGTAGTCCTAGGAGTCCCTAGGTGACACAGATGGTTAAGTGCCTGACTACTAGCCAAAAGGTTGGAGTTCAAACCCACTCAGAGGTACCTTGGAAAAAAGGACTGGTGATCTGCTTCCAAAAGGTCACAGCCTTGAAAACCCTATGGAGCAGGTTTACCCTGTAGGAATGGGATCACCATGAGTCAGAGCCAACTCAACAGCTACTAACAACAACAAAAGTGTAGTCCAATGTGTGTGTGTGTACATGTATGTTTACATGAATCAGCTCTGACTCAGGAAGACCTCACGTACAACAAAATGAAATGTTACCCGGTCCTGCACCATCTTCATGATCATTGGTATGTTTGAATCCATTGTTGCAGCCATTGTTTCATCTCATTGAAGGTTTTCCTCACCTTCACTGGCCCTCCACTTTACCAAGCATGATGTCCTCCTCTCTCTCTCTCCCTATATATATATATATACATATACACACATTGCCATCGAGTCAATTCCGACTCACAGCAATCCTATAGGACAGAGTAGAACTGCCCCATAGGGTTTCCAAGGAGCAGCTGGTGGACTTGAACTGCTGATATTTTGGTTAGCAGCCAAGCTCTTTACCACTGCACCATCAGGGTTCCAGTTCATATATACATATGTATGTGTGTGTGTGTGTGTGTGTGTGTGTGTGTGTGTGTGTGTGCGTGGATTTAAAGAAGAATAAGAATGATCTAGAAAGAGTCTACTGATCATGGGAACTGAGCCCTGGAACTAGGGTTGAGCCTATAAACAAAGACGGATGACTGAAATGGAAGACAGAGCTAAATGGCATTTCTTACAATGTCATATTTATCAGTGTGACTGATAAATGTTCACACAGTTATTTTGTAATCAAAACACAGAGAGAGAGAACAAATATCAGCTGTCACATCCCTCCACTGTTGCACTGGAGATGACAGTGGGACATGAAGACTAGAAAGCTCACTTGAGAATTGGATGTGGATAGTTCTCTGCCCCTAGAGTGTGAGCCAGACAGCATTTGGTCAAAGTTCTACTCTTAAAAGAACCTGTAGATTCTATCACTGTAATTCCTCCCAGTACTTAAATGTTTGATTTGCACTGCAGGATTTTGCATTTGTGAAATCATCCCTGTATCTTTTGCCTCTTTACACAGATTATAGATTTGTTATTAGTGAAGTGGTTTCCCCTTTGGAGTTTTTATACCTCTTTAGGTAACTAGGAGCCCTGGTGGCACAGTGGTTAAGCGCTATGGCTGTTAACCAAAAGGTCGGCAGTTTGAATCCACCAGTTGCTCCTTGGAAACCCTGTGGGCAGCTCTATTCTGTCCTACAGGGTTGCTATGAGTCAGAATTGACTTGATGGCAATGGGTTCAGGTAACTAACAAAGTATTTCCACATTTTTTAATGTATTTATTCATTCATTCATTCCATCAACATTTTGTGAGTAAATAAATATATAGAAGACCCCATACCAAGATGCTAGAGGAGGGTATGGAAATTAAAAAGCCACCCTGGATCCCAGGGTTCAGGTAAGAGACCAGTGAGAGAGAGTGCAGGAGAGTCATTTAGGGTCCAATTATAGGTAACCTAGGGTGACCACCAGGGCTGTGGTATGTCTCCAAGCAGTGGCATGATCAGTGATCTTTTAAGGTCAATCTGGGAGGCAGGGAGAGTGGAGAGGGAAATTTCCTAAAGTGGGAGAAAATTAGAATGCTATTGCAATCCTCCAGAGTAAAGGAACTCCTAGGACATAGCCAGTGGAGGAAGAAAGGAAAATGAGTGAGAAGATGGAAAAGCACAGCTGGGAGTCTAAAGAGCATGTGTCTGGACTCTGAGGAGCATCCAAGCCAGGCAGGGGTTTATTAACTGTCATCCAGCAGGCCCACTGCAAACTTTGCAAAAAGGGATGAGTCCAAACCCACTGAAAATGCCCTATAGCATGCTAAGTCTCTAAGCCTAGAGACCATTGGTGCTCTAAATGACACCCTCACTCCCACCTCTGGGCCATTGCTGGAAGAGTAGATCAGTTCCCAGCATACACCACCACCACAGCCCAAAAGCCCAGCTACTGTCCCTGCCACCACCACATGCCTTTATCACATTATATATTACATTATGTTTAAATTACATGCTTACATTTTTATCTCCACTACTAAATCTATAAGCCCTCTGGGGCGAGGACCTTATATCCTCAGCACTTAACACAAAATGATCATCATAGCTGTTAAAGTGGAGGGTTTGCAAAGGTGAGGGAGGGAGGTTCTCGATGAGTTGAATTGACACAGTGGCCAAAACGATGGACCAAAACATAGCAACTATCATGAAGATGGCACAGGACTGGGCAACATTTCATTCTGTTATACATACTGGTACTGAGTAGGAGCCAACTGGGTGACAACTAACAACAAAAATCATTCCCCTGCTACCTTCTCTATCAAGCCCATGCCCTTCATGGCCTCTTTCATCCATTCATTCATGTGCTCATTCAAGATCTATGAAGGACTTCTGTCCAGGATAATCTGGTTACCAATCTCCTGTCCTTGTGGACCTTAGAGTCCCCATCTACTGGCCCTAAATTTTTTTCCCTTCACCTTCTCAGTTTTTGCTAAGTCTCATTCTACCTTCCTCGTTTATGCCACTTTTTCTCTTTTTTTTTTTCTTCTCATTGGTCTTTTCTTGTTCAGTAACCTCCTGCTGTCATACTTACAAATTTAATGTCAATCAATGTAGCCATCTGTTTAGCTAGTCTTTTGTGAGTTTGCCGTTACATTTTCACTACTGGGAATGTATTTTAAGTGGCATACATCACTGTAAATTGTAATGTTAAAAGACAGTAAACATCAGTGAGAACAGCATGCTTAAAATATCTGATCACTCAAGTATTTAAGAAGAAAGTATACAGTCCTATATTTAATCACATAAACCTTGTTTATCTACCACAAATACCTATCTTACCTTTACCAAAATCTTACACTGTCATGCTCCAAAGCAAGGTGAAGGTAGATTATTGGAAATAATCATTTTTGCCTATCCCCATCATTAGTTCCTTTCCATCTCTTCACCCATTCTATCCATTGTATCTTCTAAAACCTCACCTTTCTCTGCCTACTCCCTTAATCAGACCACTCTTATTCTGCACATTCCCTCAGCAAGTTTATGTATCCTTTTAGTAGACTTCACTAACCTATTTCAATAAAGGGACCCCCTAGTTCCTCCTGAAATCCATGTACTGGGTGAAAATTTAGAAGCACAGTAGTGACAGGTAAACTTGAGGGATTAAGGAAACTTGTTGTTGGGGAAGTGTGTGACCAGGGAGTGATCACGTAAAACGATCATGAAGAAAACTTGTTAGTGGTAGGGACAGGGTGACCCGACTACTGTGATTTGCTCCTCCCCCCAACCATGTGCCAAGGGAATGAAGAGGCAGAGGCTGTGGCTGACCGTATCTTATAATTATTCTCTAAAATGTTGGTTCTACCTCCCCAACTAGACCTGGACCCACCTTTCAAATTTAGTGTACACAATAGGTATCTAACTGAATGCAAGAGTTGCTAAAAACTAAAGTACTAACCTGTAACTCATAGATCTCACCTTACTGAGCAAAATGTTTTCTAAAAATACGTACTCAGAGGTTCATTTAGGAAGACAATTTAAGAAGCCCATAAAAGTTCATTCTAATAATCTCTGGGTGTTTCTGTAGGAGAGGGAGACTAAGCCGGAGTTTATACATGGCCAGGAAACATAAACAAGCCTGTATAGTGTAAGATTTTCTGAGAAGACAACCTCACTTTTTGCGAGATGTATTACTGTTTTTGATGCTGTTGTTAAAGGTCAAGGATTATATGTTTTTTACATTACATGTGATACAGGAAATGAAGAGATGTCTGGTGGTGATAAAAGTATTATGCATAAGGGATAACTATGCTTGAGGATTTACTGGCGCTTCTTTTCTTCCAAACTAAAATGTCAGGCTTTCAATGTAGTAGTCACTGGTGTATTTGTAGAGGCAGAAAGAACCTTTGCAGAAGGAGAGTCTTTACCTTTATCAAAAGGAAGCCAGATTGCTGGCAATGAAAATTAAGAGGGTTTTGTGGGATTATTTAAAGTAACAGATGTGGAATAAAACCTGCAAGTGTTACAGTGCATTCGTAGCAAGTGATTAAATACTTTCAGATTTCAGAAGCATACACCATCTTATGCAGGCACTGGTATTTTGGAAGTATACAGTATATTGGTTATTACTGACTAGGGAACAAACAAGAGGACAGAATGATGCAATAAAACAGGATGGCACAAACTATCTGTAATAAACGTAACCACTATAAACATACCAACCTGAGATGTCTAAAAGGAAACTCTGGAATCAGGAGGCAATTTATTCATGATTGACATTACTGAGGCACAGTAAAATAACTTCCAACTGGAATTAAATCAGTCATGACTAGTTCCACAAAAATAAGTGAGAAACACTGGTGCAATCTCTAGCAGATAAGGTCTGAAAAGTAAATTCTATAAACTCAGTATTTCTAATTCAACAGAACTATGAAAAATATTGTGCTATTTTCATGAGTATAAATCCAATAGGAAAATACAACTGTTATAAGATTGCTGCTGTACAGCAACACAGTAGATATGCGCAGAATCTTTGAAAATTAACTACAACATTTCTTACAATATTTCCAAAACCATTCAAAACAAGAGAATTCTATTTTGACCTTTCTTGTCCCGAGTAATACACAGAGGTACAAAGGTGATTGAGTCATTCATTAAGTGACCATAATATAATCAAGTCTAAAATCATTCCCAAGGGCATTTTATACCGGAGGGGACCTGAAGGTTCATCTACTACTGCAGACAAACTGGGTGGTGGCATCAAATTACAATGTGTGCATAGCTTGCATGTTCAAATAAGGATGTCTACATAATTCCAAAAAGCAGTGTTTCTGTTTGCCATTGGTCAGACATCTGTTAGAAATTTCTAGATATGCCTAATAAATAACAGTCATAACAAAGAGTCTAATAAATAATATCGATAGAATCATCAAATCACTATTTACATAACTAATAAGAGGCATAAGGCATTACTGTATGAGCTCAATTTTGCTCGGAAAACTGCCTCTTGAAAGATCAGATGATAATTTGCATATTAAAAATATGTGGATGTGGAAACAGCAAAAAAAAAATTGTTCTCTTTACAGAAGTATTTAGCTGTATTTAAAAAGTATTTAAATAAAATTAAAAGCTTGATCAGTTAGTCACTAAAAAGGCACTTATTATGCACGTATGTAATGCAGAAAGGGAAATTCAGTACAAGTATGTAATTAACTATGGAAAGAAAGCATTAAAAATATAATTCTAAAATATAACACATATCCATAATGCTAAGGGGTGCTAGGTATCCAACGACTTAAAAAAAAAAGTATCCATTCTTCCTCTGCAGTGTCCTTTAAGTAAAGAACTTTAGTTTAGACCTTTATAAACTCATACCCAAAACCCACTGCCGTGAGGTTGACTCTGACTCATAGTGACCCTATCAGGCAGAGTAGAACTGCCCCATAGGGTTTCCAAGGCTATAAATCTTCACAGAAGCAGTCTGCCACATCTTTCTCTCAAAACTTACACCAGGACTATTAAAATTAGTCTCCTAAATAGTTTTGCTCACTTCAAACACATTCATTCTCTCATTACCTGTTCAAAAACCTTTACCAGTTCTTCACAAAACAAAACCTAAACTCCTTGAACAATTTGTTTCCAAAAATTTCACCCCTAGTTCTCATCTAGAGAAACCAATCCTCTTCCCCCTACTCACCACCAGGCCTAACCACATTAACAATGCATTCCTGCCTTTCCTCATAATTTAGGTCTTCCTGAAACATCCTTTCCTTTCCCTGCTTCCCACATACCTGAATCCCACCCTTAAGCCAGGTCACCCACAACACCTTCTCTAGCCAGCCAGGGCAAAGTGCTTGTCCTTGATACCACCCGTAAAGCTCTTAGTATATATCATCTCCTATACGCTAATTCCTGTAGCCCTGGTGGCACAGTGGTTAAGAGCTCAGCTGGTGACTAAAAAAGGGCGGCAGTTTGAATCCACCAGCCACTCCTTAGAAACCCTATGGGGCAATTCTACTCTGTCCTATAGGGCCACTAGGAGTTGGAATCAACTTTACGGCAACAGGTTTGGTTTTGCTTATATCCTAGTTCCACCACTCGTTGGTCCGTTTGTCATACTGTGGTGGCTTGTGTGTTGCTATGATGCTGGAAGCTATGCCACCAGTATTTCAAACACCAGCAGGGTCACCCATGGTGGAAAGGTTTCAGCAGAGCTTTTAGACTAAGACATACGAGGAAGAAAAGCCTGGAGATCTATTCCCAAAAACTAGCCAATGAAAACCCCATGGATCGTGAGTCGGAGCTGTCTTAACAGCAACTAACAACAACATACACTAATTATTCTTATATATGACTAGTATATAGCTTTGCACTCCAACCGCACTACCAAAACGTAAGGACATTTCTTACTCCATTTCTGTATATTTTAGCACTTTTTACCTAACCTCCACTCTACCAACTACAACTAAGGCCAGAATAGCATTTTTCCAATTCAGATGCTCAGCCAACATCTGCTAAGTCAAAAACACACAATAGCAAAAGGTGCATGAAATGTAAAGGCTAATTATCTCTTAATAATATAAGGGTAATTTGGACCAAATAAGACTTTTGAGATATTAAATTATTTTTTTTCTACAAAATTCCTGAGGCTTGAGCATTCAAGATGATGGTACTAAGTTGCTTTCTTCCCGCAGACACAGTGATGGGGTTGTCCTGGATGTCATGCTTTTCCTTTGTGTCCCCAAAGCACCCTCTGTTTATCCCACGACAATTCACTTCAAATGTCCATTCATTTGTCTGTCTATACCAGTGGCTCCTCAAAAAAAGCAAAGAGAATGTGTTCCATTTCTTATCTGTACGTATTAGCAGGGCAGGTAGTAGGAACTCAGTCAATGGAATGGCCTAGCACCATGATTAACTAAAGTAAATACAATTAAAGGAAAACTTTTATTAGGCACATAATAAATGTTAAGTAAACTTAATTCATGACTGTGTAATTTCAAATGAGACATACGGCCAAAATTCTAAAAACTGCATTTATATAAGTATTAACCACAAAAATAAAGACACAAATTTCAAGAGAAATCCTGTATTGACATGCATGTGTGCATGTGCATGGTTTTACACATCATAGAACATTTCTAGGAAAAAGCACAATTCTTGAGAGCGAGAATAAGGGGATAGAGGAGTATTTTCTATTTCCCACCTTTCTGTATTGCTTTTTTTTTTTTTTTAAACTATGCAACATGTGTAACTTAAAAATTCAATACACACATACATACACAAGGAGTAGTCTAATGGCAGTTACAATTTTTTTTCAAATGAGTACTCAGTCTACTGTTAGAGTGAGGTAATAGAAATTTTAGATGTCATGACTTGAGCATGAAAGAAAACATGAACCAGACAGTGACATTCTGCAGGCCCAATGGGAAGGTTTTGCTTTTGTTCTCAATATTGTGGCTTAATTTCCATATAACAATGGACAAATCCCTCCTTAAGTTAGTATTTCATAATTTAAATTATTCCTTCATCTATATGCCTAACACTTCTATATATTTAAGGACAGAATTACCCAAAGGCATAATCTACCCTTTCAAGTAGTAAAAATGAGACAGTAAAAACTCTTTGCCCCAAGGCATAAAATAGTAATTTAAAAAGAAAAAAAGAAGCTTCTCATTAGATGTTCAAGAAAAACAGGCAACCACTCCACAATGATTTTGATTAAAATACACTTTATAAATAAAATGCTCCATCCTCATAATGGAAGGTGTACACTGAAAAATGTCTAGGCATCACACATCTGCTCTCCTCTCTTTTGTCAGAGTAATGAAATCTGTTCTTCTGTGGAAAATTTCAAATCATATGTCATAAATCTCGTTGGGGCAGGTACCTGGTCTTCTCATCTGTGCCTACCAAGCCCCTAAAAAAATCTAGCAAACAGCTTCTTAGCAACCAGTTTTTCAATGAATGACATTCCCTCAAATAATATACACTTGTAGATATTGACATAATATATATAACATAGCTCTGATAAGTAAGGAAATCGATCCTGTACCCACCTGCTTGCCATTTTTGCTATTGTAAATGTATTTAAAATGTAAAGAATAAAGACTACCCTGATGAAATGACTCAGAACCCAGTTTGGTTTTATATGAGCACAAGAATCATCTCCTGGAGTTACTCTAGTGAACTGCAGGGAGTTTGGTATGGTAGTCACAAAAGAAAAGGATGGAGGTGAGGGGGGCAAAGGATATTGCAAGTGCATAATTCCCAATTTTGTCATATGTCCTTCAGGCCAGGAGAGAGTTGTGCACAAATCTTGACACAGTCTAGTTTCTATACATCAAACTAGATTTAAAAAACAATATTTTTTCCCTTCTAGGGATCAGGATCCTATTTGTACCTTTCAATGTTTCTGGAATACCTCCTCTGGGTCTCGTCATCTCACCACCTTGCAAAGATGAGAAGAGAGTTGCTTTTCCTACCATTCCTGCCATCTGGAAGATCCTCTCTATTTCATTCCTCCTCATAAACAGTCCATCTGTGCTCAGATCTCATAGTGAAATGCATCCTTGATCCTTTGCCTCCACCTCTTTCTTTCTTTCTTCTTCAGCTGCTGTTTTAAGATTCAACTTATCTACATCAAGCTTTTGTTTTCCATATTTTGTTATGCTGGCTACTTCCTTCTGGTTAATCATTATGGCGGGGGCGGGGGGGAATTTAGGATCAATCTCTTTGAAATAGCAGATATATTATGGTTCTGACTGCAACTGAGGCTCTCACGGCCTTTATATAAATGCAGTAAAGCACAAAATTGCTTCAAACTTTTCTCAGCTAACAAACAACATAAAAATGTCTATTACTAGCATAGTTATTTTAAAGGAGGAGGAGGAGGAAGAATATAGTTTGGAAAACTTGATAGATTTGTAGAAGCTTGAAATTTATCAAAACCAGATAATTAACTCCAAACAGTTTTAATACTTCCTCGACTGTAAGACTAAACCAGGCCACAAAAAGAGAAAGCTGCAAAAACAGCATTCACTCACCTGAGGGTATGGGGAAGTCCTGGATTTTGACTTTGAGCTGGAGAGCCGGGACTTGGCCCCCTTCCTGTTGTCAGTCATGGTGGGGGTAGAGCTGCTGGCATAGGAGAAGGCTGGTTTGGAGGCTGAGATCTGATCCAGGGAGAGCTGCAGGCCTTTGTATTCTGTGTCTCTGCAAGATGGGAGGACAAAATCCTTAATCAGTCACCACAGAAAATGGATTCATGCATTCTCTCATTAGGAATGACAGTTATTTTTATTTGAAGAAGAAGCAAGCAAAAGTTGGCCATTAAGCTGGTTTCCTCAAACACTCTGATAATTCTAGAAAAGCCTACCATGTGAATGTAGCTGCCACATATACCACAGCCAAATTACATGACATGCTCATGAAAATGTCCTGATTAAAAATGTATTTTTTCATTAATTTTCTAAGTAGAAATTAAATCCATAATTCAACTTCTCTAAGATTGTATACTGTCATTGGTAAGCTATGGGTTATGAAACCTAGTCTACAGCTTTCCTGAAGTGGAGTGAACTCAACAGGCATGCTATCTGATTATTGACAGAAAGAATGTCTTCTATTAACTGTTCCAAGATCAGTCATTTTGGTAAATATTCCAAATATTGTTATACCTAGTTAACTGGTATAACCAGGCTTGTAGGTAGTTAAGAGTCCCTGAGTTGTGCAAATAATTAACCTGCTATGCTGCTAACCAAAAAGTTGGAGGTTTGAGTCTACCCAGAGGTACCTAGGAAGAAAGGCCTGGCAATCTACTTCCCTCTATTGAAAACCCTATGGCATACAGTTCTACTCTGACATGCAGTGGTTTGCTATTAATTGTAGTCAACTCAAGGGTAACTGGTTTGGTTCAACAGGCTAACTAATTCAGTTACCTTATGGTACATTTTGCTACCAGTTCTTTCCATTTCTAAATTCTTTCATTAGATATTTATTGAGCTTCTAATACCAGACTTTGTGCAATGTAGAGATATAAGGATAAATAAGACAGCTATTGTCCTTGCCCTTATGAAGACTGCAGTCTATTTGGGAGAAGAGATAATAAACAAACAAGCTTAATAATTGCAGACTGTGATATGAAGGGGATAAAGAGTTTATTTTAGAGAGTGCATTCTTGAGGGGCTGAAGATGACAGCCTCGGCCCTGCTCACAGGTAAAACCTGTTACTCTACTTCAGGTAACAGTGGATCTTGTCTAACTCCTCAGTTTTCATAAGAGGATATCAACTCTTCCCACTGACAGGCAAAATGAAATGTTTCAGAGAATCTTCTTTATGGGGACTCACGGGAGAATTTTCTCTCATGTTCCAGAACTAGCTAGGCTGCTCCTGGGTAATTGATTTCCTTTTATCTCATGGACACTGTGAGTCATATAACCCATCATGTTTCCCTCTTTGCACCGGAAGTCAAAAAGCCCCAAGCCCTGAGTCCAATGTGTAATCACATCTAGCAAACGTACAAAGTCTTCATGGCAGACATTTTCTGCCACACATTCCACAGGCTTTCTTTATTTCCTTATCTTATTTTCCCTTTTCTCTAATGAGTTCACTTTTTAAAAAATTTTACATGTATTTTTAATACTCTTTGCATTAAGGCAGTTACATAAAATTAATAAAAATATATATGTAAAAGAGACTGGCACATTTCCATGAATCACAAATATTCATTTATCTTCTTTTTGTTTTCCCTATTGGTCCTTCTGTAATGAGATTAGGCAAAAGCAAAAGTATGATTCAGACAAAGAGTCTCTCAAGTGACGAGGAATACAAAACACCTAAGAGCTCCAATAATATCACTGTCATAAACTAAGGAGTGATATACGTCAGCAAATCACAAAGGCTTCATATCAAATAATCCATTCATTAAGTGCAAGTATTAAAAAGCAAAATCTCCTATGTGAGCTAAAAATTTTAGACGGTGGCCATGCAATTTGCTTTTCAGGCTGTGAAGTCTGATTACATCATGGATCTGCTTCACTGTTCTAATCAACTACTTCTAAGAACAACAAACAAGACAGACTCTGAGCACTCCTCTGTCAGAAATTCAAGGCCTCCAAAATGTGGCTCTGACCTATTTTTCTGACAATAACACAAAATTATCCTTCATCAACCCCTCACTTCATCTAAAATCGTTCTCTCCAAACTGACCTGGTGCTTCTGTGACTCTCTCCCCCAACACACACCCATGAAACTCCTTTTATAAAGAACCATCTTACATCATACTCCCCCTATGAAGCCCTTCCTGACTGCTAACACCATTTATTCAGCCATTCAATAAATATTTACTGAGAGTCTTCTCTGTGCCAGAGTTGGGGAGACATCAATGAACTCAAGGACAAAGTCCCTGCCTTTAGGAAGAAGGCACCAGGGCCAGTAACTGAGGGAAGTGGAGAGGGGATCAGAAACTATCTTTTTCCCTCCCTAATCTATACTTTTCAAATGATTCTGTCTTGTCTTTCCAAGTGGATTCTAAGTTCCTAGTGGACAAGAGTCACATGATATTTTTTCTGTATTCCAATGGCCATTTGCCAGTATTTCAAAAACACGGAACAGGAGGAAGATGACAAGGATGCAACTAAAAAAGGGCTTTTCCCCCTATGACTACTACTAACTGCAATCCAATAGCCTTTCTCTGTGGGAAAACAGCCTGGAAAGCTGTGGGTCCCCCAACTACCTGCCCTTAGATCACGTGCTCTGACGGGGGGTAGAGCAGCCACTCTTGGGCTCCTCCTGTGTCAAACGCACTTCTGTCCACTGGATAGCAGAGCAGCCATTCAGTCCCTGCCTGGCAGGACCTAGAAAATCACGCAGCCCTTAAAATGTGGCCAAATAACTTTGCAAAACCATTCTTAATGTGACATATCAGCACAAGGATTCCATGGCTATAAGGAGAGAGTAAAAAGATTCACTTTTCTCTTGAGCATTTTCAGGCCCCCAAGGTATGCATCTCAATAACTAAAAAAGACTTCCCAAAATTTCTGCCTAATTTCCAGTGACAGAAATACTCCAAATTAAGTAGCCATAAATAAAATTTTAAAATCAATAATGATTTAAAGTTCTAGGTATTCGCGTGAAAACTCTAATAAATATAAAAAGTTATAAAAATACTCTTGATAATTTTAAAAAATCACTGTTTCAGTGCATACCAACAAATACAAAAAGAATCCACCAAAATTCAGCAGTAGACATGAAGTTGGGTAGCTCAGGGTTTTAGCCAACCTCTGCCTCTAATCGTGCAGCAACCCATTTAAGCCTCAATTTCTTCTTTGTAATTCATAGAGTTGTTGTGAAGTTTAAATGAAATAGTATATGAAAAACTCATAGCACAGTACCTACAACACAGTAAATGCTGAATAAATAGTAATTATTATTTCTTAACTTCTGCACTCTTTGGCACTTTCTGGCACCTGATTTCCCCAGAACAATAGTTTCACTTTGGAAGCGATCGTGATACACTTCATTTTAACTGCCTCTTTCTGCTGCTCTGTATTTCTGCCCTTTCTACCCCAAACTCATTTTACTTTGTTCTGTTACATTTCAGCCTCTAAACCCAATTGCAGTATGGCCAAATATTTATTAAGGTAAGTTCCATACTGCCAAGTCAGCAAACGGAGACATTATAGCAACACGGACACCTCCCTCTGAGAGGAGTTTGGTCTTTGTGTTTCTCTGTTCAAAATTCCAACAGCTCAAAAGATGTGTTAGGATGAAAAGCACAGTAAAAAATACCCACTTAAAGACATTTCAAATACGGTTGATGTGCTGCCAAGAGCAGTTCTGAATGGTGGATTCACTAAGAACAAAGCATTTGTTTTACTTTCAGAATTCTATTAAGTTGAACATTCCATTTGTATAGCTTAAAGGGTTAGATGCTGATAGGAATCACACTACAAGTTCCATTTCCCTCCTCCAAACTCAGACACAAAGAAGAGTCTGGCCCTGCCTCTCCTTTCCCCTCAATGAGGCACATTTTGGTATCACACATGGCCTCAAAGTTACGTGTATGCTTAGTAAAACCATTCAATGCTTCTGTTTAGAAGAACAGGACAAAATAAAATACTCGGCTGCCCAGAACATGGACTGTAAAATGAGTATGGTGGAGCCTAACTAGCTGATTTTAATAAATGAAGGACACGACACTGCTCTACTTCTAAAACTTTCTTTAGAAGCGCCAAGTAGACCCTGTTTGGGGCTCTACAAGCAACCCTCTCCAGGGCAGCTCACGCTGTTCTCCCAGAGACGAGCAGCATATCGAAAGAGGGCCTGTGGCATACACCACTTGGCATATTTTTCAAAACAGCTATTGATTCAAAATGGCAATTTACATTTTTTTCTTCCTTTAATGACTTATGCCAGGGCTGCTGACATCCTTAGTTACCTCCCCTCTGAAACCAACGTGAAATGGTTAATTTGCAATCACTGCAGCT
The DNA here is from genome assembly GCF_000243295.1 of Trichechus manatus latirostris. NCBI lineage: Eukaryota > Metazoa > Chordata > Mammalia > Sirenia > Trichechidae > Trichechus > Trichechus manatus. The sequence continues at coordinate 8,588,167 of NW_004443953.1, forward strand.
TGTCAATCTCACCCATATTTGCACAGACCAAAGTAATCCTCTTATTTCATTATGGACAGTCAGAAATCATCCAATTTGCAGAATTAACCATCTGAGTCTACTCTAAACTTTATAATAGTCATGTACATATTTGGAATTACTCAAATTCCAATAGAAAAATAAAGAACATTTTTGTACTACTGGCCTTCCTCAGTTTTCCCTTAAGCAATATGCCATGACCACTCATGAGGAAAACGCCAGCTTGTTAATGTGGAAAGCTCAGTGCAATTCCAGTGCAAAGCAAATACATATGAGGTGTCTTTGCCACTAAAGGGTTACCATCAGCTTCAAAGAAATGCATTACATCGTCTACATCATTTCAGTTGAGAGACCGGCCTCCCTAATACCAACAGCAACACTAACATATTTACAACCATCAAATAAGTTGGGATGAGCGTACAGAGAAGCAATCAACAATATTTTGTTAAGTCATGTTGAGTCACAATCCTCTGCAAAGATTTTCCTCTTCGACTCCACCAAACCCTATTTCACTTCCACTTTAGACAACCCTAAATTTTTGCTTCTATCGTTTTAGAATTTACTAGTCTCACTTTTGGATTTGCTGGCTATTCTGGAGCTTCTTTGCCGATTTTATGTTATGTGACAATTCTTAAAAAATGTTGCCAGATTTCCCAATTGAGCTATTTTTTTTAAAAACAGCTGAAGGTGATCAAATTACTCAGGAAAATGTGGAAACAAAGACATACAAGTGATTTGACTCCAAAGGCTCTGACTGAAATAAGCAGAGGATTGCATTAAACCGTGATCGGATTAAGTGGAAATGACTGTGCCTTATACTAAACTTTTTAATTGTATTCTATAGTCACTGTTACACGAAGTGCATGACCTTCTTTATACTCCGGCAGAGTTACGGCCTGGCCACTGTACAAACCTCCACAGCAGAGAGGCCTACTTTATGTTTTATTTTCAGGCTCCTACGGAGCCCAGCAGAGATGGTTGATAAGGAGGATTCCTTACTGTGAAGGGCTCACAGACTAAGGCAGTCTATCAGAAAATTAGACTAGGGCACCCTTGGAAATGTAATAGTCTCATACTAGTAAGTGGATTTGTGTTTACTCCTTGTGATTTTTTCCATTTGATTGGGCAATTTTAGTCATTCCCAAAAAGGCTTTGGTTTTACATAAACATTGCCTCTGCTTAGAAACCATCTGTCCCCATTTTGTAGATTTCATTCAACATTCTATAGAGTGGATGACACCACAAGGGTAAGAGATGGCTTGGACACAAAGTTTACTATCTCACTGCGATTTCAAGAAGGAAAGACAAGGGTGTAAAGAATAGACAAAGAATAACAACCAAAATGTAAGTCAAAACCTGTAACAGGTCAGTAAGAAGTGGCAAAGTCAACCGTTTTCACAAGGATTATGAAACACCTTCATACCAAACACATGACAAAAGTTGAAATATAGCTAAATCCAGATGTGCCACCGGACTGCATCTAAATTTGTTTCCTTACCCCCCACAGGCCAAAGTGATTTCTCCTTGCTCTTTCCTATGAATTCCTATACCATTCACTGCCTGTACCGTTCATTTGGCACTTCTTACATTCTGCCTTATAGTGTAGTGAATGTCGGATCTTGACAACCACCTCCTAAGTTCCTTATGATAACAGTCTCTACTGCCGAACACAGTATCTTGGATAGAAAAAATGCTCATTTGCAATCAACAAAATTATTCTCATCACAACAAACTTTCATCTCAAATCCAAATGGCCCCCAAATTTTTTAAACTAGCCAACTTTTAAATAAATAAGAGGTTCCTGATAAGTAAGCAAGTTTATATGAGAAATTTTTTAATTTCCAGATAATAATAGCAATCATTCTGAAATTCTCTGAGATCCTAAATCAAAGAAACTAATTTTTTATTGTTTTAGTATAATGTACATTATATAAAATGCACTGATTTTATCAAATTTTAATTCAGGCGCAGCATATGGGATACTTAGGTAAGCCAGAATACTAAGTGAATTTGATCTACAACCATTTGGAACTATTACAATTATCTTGAAGGAGTTGGAAGGAATAGTACTTCAAACTTCCACAGAAATAACTTCAACAAATTGATAATAAATATGATGTCTCCACAAGGATGTGAAAAATTCACAAATTGCTGAGACAGTTTTTTTTAAAGGGTTTAGCCTCACTAGTAATAATCTATATGAATTCAGGCAACTAACGTATGTCATTCTTTTTCCTTTCAAAGTCACAAAAATTTTATAAATGACAATAAATCTCAATGAAGATGAAATAAATAAGCATTCTTATATACCACAGGTAAGACAGTAAATTGACAGTATTTATCAAGAGTCTTATAAATATTCATACCTTAAATCCAGTAATTCCATTTCTAGATATAGAATTTATATATAGAAATATAAAATTGCCTTACGAAAATAATGACAGATAAGTATCAAAAATAGATATACAAAGATGCTTATCACAGCATAGTTTCTTATATTTAATTAGAAATAATTAAATAAGAAAAACCAGTAGTAGAGGCATTACTGTATTATGGTATATCCATACAATATAATATTATAGTCGTTAAAATGTTTTTGAAGAATAATAACATGAAAAATACTATTGATAAAGTGAAAAATTATCTCTTTTAATTAACATGTGCTGACACTTGGAGACAATTGACTAAAATGTTAAGAGTGGCTATCTGCAAAAATAGATATCGCCTCTTTCTGCCTTTCTGCATTGTCTTAATTTTTTTCTATAACTATGACTTTTATAATCAGAAAACTATTTCTTAAAAAAAACTAATTGAGGCAAATTTCAGATACTCCCACCTCATATTGAAATGGTTCCTCAACGTATCTCCTTTAAATTTCCATAGTTTCTTCTTTATGAATAATATTAAATTACAAAGAGAAAGCACTACTGAATTTCTTGTTCAAGTTATGTCACTTATAGTTTATAAATGTCCATATGCTCTCTCAGTGCCTATATGTTTCACTTCCTTTCTGATCTCTTCTCCACCCACCCTACTTTACAGAATTATCTGTCTGTGAAGGCTTTCATATGAACTGTACGACTCTATGTTTCCTTCTTTGGAGAACGTAACTTAAATTATTACTTATAACTGAAAAAAGAGAAATCCATGTTGTCTTGCCATACATTTTCTTAAAACAATTCACTTTCATGTGGGTTATAAATGGTGTATTTGTCATTGTTCAAATGGAGAAAACCTAACTTTGTGGCCATATTTCTTGTAAGGAAGAACTTAATTTTTTTATGCTCAGAAGTTCATCCTATATTTAGCCACTAAAGTTTTAAGTGTATTTGTGAATCTTCCAGGTCGAAGTTCCAGCCAAAATCTATTGAACATACAACTATTCCGTTTCTCATTTTTTCAAGTCGGTCTTTAAACGTCAGATTCAAACAAAAATTAAATGCACAATGTGCTACTTCCTTCATCAAAGGCATAAATTAAAAATTGTCAGTCCTCTCTCCCACAATCTGAACCCCTAATTTTAGCCCAATGTAAAGAAGATAAAGTAATACTAATATTAGCCAAGTTTGATTCTTACTTTTATTTTCAGCAAACAAAAAATAAAATGCATACCACATGTATTATTCTGGCCCTCTCTTTTTTACCTCTTCCATTCTTCCCTACTGACCCACCGCTGTGCCTACCCTTCACCAGGCACTTCACTGCCATTTGTTAATTAAACTGGTGATTTTCAGATGTATGTTCCCTTTAAGACTCTTCTATTACTAAGTTAGATGAGTAAAGGGGGAACCCACTACCTAATATCTTATATTTATTTGTTTGAGAGTCTATTCTCACAGGAATAACTTGCCCGCCTAGTTCTTCTGGGAAAATATAAAGCCCTCTGACCCTTAGAAAGTGATTCCTAAACCCTGAAAATACCCTCTGGCAGACAGGTTGAAAGGAGCACACCTATTTTTTTTAGTTTGCTTTTCCACACAAACTCTAGGAATAGAAAAGGTACCTGTAATCATAACAAAATAATCTTCCCACAACACCGGGAAATCTGGATCCCATACTCAAGGTCATAGGGTCCCCAAATTCCCCCTAGGGCCTGATGTGGGGAGGTGTGGCAAGGTCAAACCCCAGGGCACTGTGGGAAGTGCTGCCCTTTTCTGCACAAGACAAAGGCACTGGCATTCTCAGATTATAGAAAAGCTAAGCCTCAGACTTTTATGTCCCCAAGAAAAAAACAGCAAAAGTGATGACGTGATGCAATGTTTTCAAATGGACAAATCTTCACTTGTTCAACTTAAATGTTTTAAAATATGTCCTGTAACATTTATCCTTGATTAAACCTCTTCTAGATAGTTAATTATTAACGGTTTCTTTACAGTACTGTGCAAACAGTTAATACCTATGACATATCAAACCTCACAGATACGTTCTTTAATTGGATTCATTTATTTCTAATCTCCTTAAGCCCTCACTACTGTAATGCTTGACTAAATATACATTAAACTCTATTATTTAAATGGCTGAAATAAATCTGAGATGTATTTTATGAAGAAAAATTCACAATTCAACAAATGTTCTATTTTTATCATTATTAGCCCCAGTATTCAGACATTATTGAAGATTGTCTAGTAGATACATTGTATTTTCTTTAAAAAAAAAAACCGTACCATCAAGTCGGTTTCAACTCATCACGACCCTATAGGACAGCGTAGAACTGCCCCCTGGGGTTTCCATGGCGGCTGGTGGATTCGAACTGCTGACCTTTTGTTTAACTGCTGAGCTCTTAACCACTGCAGCACCAGGGCTCCAACATTGTGTTTAAATAGTATAACTTCTGAATGGTTGCTAGAGATTTTTGGATTTCCCTCTAAAGTGCCAAAACTTTTATTGTCTTTATATTTGAAGTCAGACAGCCTGTACAATACCACAATTACCAAAGACAAAATAGACTTCTGCCAGTTTTTAAGATATTCTGGGCTTAGGAAGTTTCCCTGGTTCCCTAAGAATATGTTTCAGCACTGGTCTGCTGGCTAACACTTAAAAGCCACCATCAGATATTTATTTTTTAGCCTTAGGCAGATGACCCTGAAAGAGATAAATGAGTGAGCACACTGATTAAGCACTTGGCTGCTAACCGAAACTTACCCATCTGCTCATGGAAGAAAGGTGTGACAGCAGCTTCCACAAAGATTACAGCCTTGAAACCCTGTGAGGCAGATCTACTCTGTCCTATAGGGTTGCTATGAGTTGGAATCGACTAGAAAGCACCCAACAACAACATCTGTTGTCTTTCATTGATCAGTTTTATCAGCTCCCTTCCCAAACTTCTACCTGCATCAAAAACACCTGAAGAGTTTATTAAAACAGCTTGTTAGGTCCCACCCCTTAGAGCTTCATTTGTAGGTCTAGGAGCCCAACAATTTGCATGTCTAACAAGCTAGTGCTGATGCTGCCAGTCATAAGACCATACTTAGACCTACTTCTCTAAAGTAATTGTTGTCTGAGATGAGAATAAGAGAATGACGTGAAGGGGGACCACAGAGAAGATGGAAACCCACTGCAAAGGGAACAGACATTCTGAAAACAAACTTCAAGCTTCATGCTTTCTCCAGGGGCTGACCCCACTGCATACCTTGCACAAAACCTCTCCCACTCCGTCCCAACTGCTTCCTCTCAGCCTCCTTTGCAGGTACTTCCTGCTTCTGCAGATCCCTAAATACTGGAGAGCCATGGGGCTCAGTCTTCAGGCTCCTTTTTTCTCTATTTATACCCACTCCCTAGTGATCTCATCCAATTCCCTGGCTTTAAATCCACATGCTGATGACCCCCGACCTCCAGCCCAGACCTCCCCACTTCACAGACTCCCAGATCTAACCATCTACCTGACTCTTTCACTCTGATGTGGAATCAGGCATCTCAAACTAAACATGTCCACACACAACCCCTAATTGCTGTCCCTTCACACAAACCTGCTCCTTCCCACCATTCACCCAAGCTGTTCAGGCTAAAAACCTAGGTACCATCCTTGACCCCTCTCATATTCTTATATGTCTTGATCATCTAGTGCTGCTATAACAGAAATACCACAAGTGGATGGCTTTAACAAAGAGAAATTTATTCTCTCAAAGTCTAGTAGGCTACAAGTCTAAATTCAGGGTGTCAGCTCCAGGGAAGGCTTTCTCTGTTGTCTCTGGAGGAAGGTCCGTGTCATCAATCTTCCTGTGGTCTAGGAGTTTCTCTGCGCAGGAACCTGAGGTCCAAAGGACACGCTCTGCTCCCGGTGCTGCCTTCTTGGTGGTATGAGGTCCCCATGCCTCTCTGCTTGCTTCTCTCTTTTATATCTCAAAAGAGATTAGTTTAAGACACTATCTAATCTTATAGATCTCATCAATACAACTGCCACTAATCTATCTCATTACATCAGAGTGATAGGACTTACAACACATGGAAAAATCACATCAGATGACAAAATGGTAGACAATCATACGATACTAGGAATCAGGACCTAGCCAAGTTGGCAGATATTTTTTGGGGACACAATTCAATCCATGACATCATACTACCCCACTATCCAATCCATCTGCAAATCCCATAGAGTCTACCTTCAAAACTTGTCCTGGACTTGACCTCCTCTCATTCCCTTCATCTCTGTATCTCTCTTTGGAGTCACCATCCTCCCTCATGTAGGCAATTACAATCACTTCCCAGCTGGTCTCCCTGCCTAGTCTCCACATCAGCCAGAAAGATCTCTTATAACTTAAATTAGATCATGCCACTTTTTGCTCATTGAGCTCTTTAATGGCTTCCCAAAACCTTCAAGATCAGTTATGATCTGATTCTGCCTTTTCTTCTAACATCCTCTCCTCCCATTCTTCCTCATCCTCCTGATGCTCCAGCCACAATGCCCTTCTCGGTTCCTCAAACAAGCCACACTGGTTTCCACCTCAGGGCCTTTGCATTTGCTTCCCTCTGCTGGGGATGAGTCGCTATGAGTTGGAATTGACTCAAAGGCAACGGGTTTGGGTTTTTTTTTTGGCTGAGGATGCTCCTCTCCCTTCAGGTCTCAGCATGGCTGGCTTCCTCCCTCCATTCAGGGGTCTTCCAAGGAGTCTTCACTCACCACCTCCATCTCTTTGTCCTGCTACATTTTTTTCCGATTATTTCCTGGCATTACATGACATATTTCTTTATATATACTGTCTGGCTCTTCCCACTAAAATTTATACCCCAAGAGGATAGGGACTTTGCCCATCTCTGTCACACCATAACCCTACCATACAGCAGGGCACACAGTAGGCATTCAGGAAGCATTTGCTGAGTGAATAATCGAACCATCCTGAGCTTGCTGTAGAGAAGACTGTACTCTAAAACATTTCTTACCATCCTGTTAATTATAGCAACAGAAATTAAGCTGGTTCTAATGATAGAAATTTGTTTATAACGAAGGTCCTATTGAGTCAAACCAGAACAGACACAAATAGAAAGGAGATTAAAATGCAAAATGCCATGTAGTGTCTCTAAATATTTTCCCCTGGTTTTCAATTAGCCCTCACAATAAAATTCTACTCTGCACTTTGCTATTTCTTTAAGTGTTCTAATTGGAGGAATCAAATTGACACCCTCTCTGCCCTCCCCTTTGTGAGCTTCATACTTCCAGCATTCCTGAGCTGTAACCCTGCAGGGGTCCATTACCAAAATCCAGCACAACAAATACTTTACTTTGCCAGGACTGTGGTAAGATTTCAACAGCTAATATAAATGCTGTGACTCCCAACACTATTAGTCTTTTAATGGCTTTTAAGAATTAAAATGAATAACCCTATGTTATACTTGGTGAGTTCTGAAAAAAAAAAGAAGAGGAAGCGGCTCTTTACCTGTCATATATTTGGGCACCAATATCAATTAATGGGGGTGTTGAATGAAATAAATCTCATGGGTTCTTACCTTCAGCCACCAGAACACATTACAGTCAACATGAGCACAGCAAGTCAAATGAATGACTGAAGAGCAGCAGCAAGCCACAAACCCCTAACCTAAGAATGCTCAGAACCAGGGACTACATTTTTGTAATGGTTTTCAGTAGGAGGAGAGACAATACATTCTAAAAAATTGCATCACCAGAGAATTCTGCTATCTCAGAGAGATGTAAAAAGTGGCAAGGGACTTGGGTTTAAAAGTACAAACACACAGAGAATTCCACCATAATGGGTACCATTATGACATCCAGTTCAATATAATGAGGCTATTTCCAAGATCTGGTCAGCAGCCCTTATTAACAAGGCTTTACTGATGTGGATACAACAAATTCTGTTTGAACAAGAAATCCCGGAGGCAGGGGGAGGAGATCCTTTCACAGGCTCTATCCATTTAGTGATCAATCAAAGGGAAAAATATGCTTTTAGTGAAGACAGCAGCTCCCATCTGAATCCTGGTAAGATATCAGATGTTCTAAACAAAATAATGTTCTGTGAGCGAGACTTATCTGTTGTTGTTTTATGAAAAACATCATGATTGTTGATGCTTAAACGGGTGAAGGGGAGATGGGGGCCAGGCCTTGGGGGTGAGCACATGAGCACAGCATAGTGGCTGATTAGGTTCAAAGTCCACCTACAGAGTGAAGCATTTGAGTCACTTTGTGGTCCCATATCAAACAACTGAGTAATCTATCCAGAGGACTTCGAAAGATCTCCACAAAACATTATAAATTACTTCCTATTATGTGGAATCACATGAAATTGCCAATACTGGACTGTTTTAATAACAAAAATAGCAATTTCTTACGGCTCACCCCAGTACCTAGTACCAGCCTAAAGAGAGCACACTAAAGAGAAAGTTATGGGCACTGGAGCCCTGGGGTGGCATGTCCATTCAACCACACAGAACCAGGGGCCGAGGTCCTCCCACAGTCTCCATTACCTCCACACCATCTAACCAAAGTGGGGTCTGACCACACCTGCTGGCTATTCCCCAGGGGTGATCCAACCTACGCCAAGGCACTTTGGGCCCTCTTCTTTCTAACTGTAAATGGAAGAATTTCAGTCATCAGCAAAACCATGAGTAAATCTAGCTAGGATACAGCTTGTACTTGCACTTAATTATTTTTCCTAAAGATACCATCTTATTTGTTCTGGTGTTACCAGAACTTGGTACAGCTTCAGACACATAATAGGTGTTCCATTATTTTTTTATGAATGTTAAAGGCCCACTTGTCCTAACCCACTGAAGGAAGACCTAACAATCCTCTCCAGATGTTTCAGAATGATCAGTGACTTCTCATGGCCAACCCTCTGTCTTCCTAAGACTCGTACTTTCTCTCCTTCAACCCAAAGATTCACAGTCTTTTATTCTGTGTCTTCTGGCAGGCCAAAAATTATCTTATTTAATTTCATTAAAAATAACCACCCCGAGACTGGAGAAAACCCTGAGACTATGGCCCCCGGACACCCTTCTAACTCAGATTTGAAGTCACTCCTGAAGCTCACCTGTCAGCCAAAGATTAGGCAGGCCTATAAGACAAACAATTACACACGTGAGGAACATGCTTCTTAGATCAATCAATTACACAAGATCAAATGAGTAACACCTGCCCAGGAACAAAGACAAGAAGGTGGGAGGGGACAGGAAAACTAGACACAGTGAACCCAGGGCGGAAAGGGAAAGGGGGGGAGTGTTGACACAACTCAGGATCGCAGCCAATGCCATGAAACAAT
>NW_004443953.1:8598904-8610757 GCF_000243295.1 Trichechus manatus latirostris
TCACCACAGATCACCCCTCTCCCCTGCCAGGCACCTGGCCCTTGAAATGCCTGAGACAGGAGAAAGGGAGTTGAGGTTACCCCTTCAGGCATTGCAGAATGTTAATCCTCCGCTCCTTTATTTCCAGATTTCATCTAACCTCTAACCAATCTTTTTTGCATATAGGTTTAAGCACACCTACCAGCACATCAACCCAAATTAATTTTCCATCATCCCCTGCTCATCTGGTGAGATGTCACAGCCAATGAGAATAGAGAACAAGGAGGGAAGCACTGGGTAATGGGAAAGCAGTAACAGCTTTTTACTAAATTACCAAGATATGCATAACCCCTCCACACATACACACACACACACATCTTTTACCAAACATAACAGCCTTCCCCACATAAGCAGATTAGCAACAACAGGATCCAACAACACGTTTTTCTGGAGTTCAAGTAAAGCCCCATTTTGAAATTGTCCACACACTCACAATAACATGGATGAAGCCTGCCTTAAAATAAGGCAATGATCCATGTTTTTCCATGATGTGACTCAAAGATCAGAACCCTTTCCTAACAACTGGGCTAAGAGAAAGCCAAAGGAGAGTGGTCAGGCTGGTAATTTATTGTACACCAAGTGGCCTCACCCAGGAAGTGAAGGAGAGGTTCTGAACCAGTGCCCTCCATCTCAGCGAACAACAGAGGAAGGAGTGGAGGTAGAGAGGGCTGGGGCAGGGGAAACAGCTGGGCAGCAGCAGTGCCCAGCAGACAGAGGATGGCACACCAGCCCAGGGTATGCTGGGAAGTTTTCCATCCCTAGCCCCTGAACAGAGCCCCAGGGGACAGCCTCTCCTGCCACTGGATCTCCTCCATTCTCCCTCAAAAGCAGAAAAGATTCAATTCACACCTACACACATACACTCACACACACATACACATACCATCTAGAAAATACCATGCTACCACAGAGGTAATTTGTGCCCCATCTGATAAATAGGATGACTTGGCTTGCCAATCCACTGACATTTTAACACTTTTTTTTTAACAAGAAAATAAAAATAAAATCAGGTTGCAGAAATAATTACTAACAGAATAATGCATCTGTGTAAACTAGAGGCAAACAGTTCAGTAAAAGGACTAATATGCTTGTAGCCCACATTTTTTTCTTACAAAATGAAAATGTCCTTAGGGAGACCTATGGGGGAAAAATGATATATCCTTAATTAAACGTCATTGAGAAAATATCAATGTTAAATTTGAGACGCTAAAATGGCAATACCTGTACACACTTGTGAAGCATCAACACAGAGGCAGCTTTTTAATCTTCTGTCACGAAGTTAGATCAAAGACTATCCTGAAGTCGGGTGGACTGACCTCCACAGCCTCCTCCCTCATTTCAATCTATCCCTCTATCCTAGACATTTTCTCCCCAACACTGCCCTCAATCCCACCTCATACACAGAGAATCACAGGATGTAGCAGGATCTGATACACCAGGTTTCGATCCTGGCTTCACCACTTACTCTGAGTCTCAGTTTCCGTGCCTAAAAAATGGGGAGTGTCATACAGGGCTGTCAAAGAACAAATCAGGCAAGAAATGTGACAGTACTTTGAAAGAGATGTGCATTCAGCATTCATTTTTTAAAAAAAATATGAAATTTGAGCATAAAAATAAATTCAAAACTAAATATAGATATTTTTGATAAAAATTATAATAAGTAAAAAGTGTGTGAAGGGTAAGGTATTTACGTTAGTGCTGGTATTATGTATTTTAAATGAGACTAAATTTCCCAACTCTTTCTTTTAATAAAATGTTTTCATAGTTATAAAATTACTATTAATACAAATGTATCTTCAATTTGTTTTTGTAATTACTCAGGTACATAAAAAAATCATATGAAAAGGGCAATCGGGACTCTGATGTTTAATATTATCATAATAGAGATTAACCACAATTAAAGATCAAATGTAATTTATGGGTATACATTAGTGCATGGTCATTGTTCTGAACGATCAAAAAAAAAATTAAATTTATGTAACAAGTGTTTCACAGCTCCAAAGCAGGAGGATAAATTATTTTATATTTGCTGTAGCTGCTAAGCCAAAAGGTGTTTCATCTGACATTATTTATAATATAAAAGAGTGGTTTTGTGAGCCAGAAAATGAAATGTATTTTATAATAATAATAATAATATGATAACTGGCCCTTTAATAAAAATAAAAAAAACTTCAAACACCCAAATTAACTTGGTACCACTAATGTACTTGAAAGTACAAACCATATGGTAGTATATTTTAATGTTTGCTTCTTTATGGTAAGAGAATTTAAGGTTTTATATTCACAAAATACACTCACATTTAAAAATTATTTTTAATTGTGAGAACTACACTGGTTTTATGCAAACAAGAACAAAAATTATGGGGCCTGCAACAATTAGGATGTAGATACTTCCTTTTTTCTTTGACATGAAGAAATTCCATAAATTCAAAAGGGGCATCCAGAAGATAACGAGTGCTATGCATGCCACTAATAGGAATCGTCTGTATGTGTTCTGCTGCTAGTAACACTGAAAGAAATTTTAACACAGAAAACTACTTCCTTCTATGTGCCTGGTGAATAACTGTAAAACATCTTGTGAGATTTTTCACCAAAAGAGTATTTCATCCTAAACTGAGGAAGTAAACAGAGAAGTCCTTTTTTACCAACAGAAAATGGTTGAAGATATTAAATATGTCTGAGTCCAAAATTACCACATCGCTCTCTAAATCTAATCTCTCTCTCTTTTGTTTTCCAGTCACAATATCAGCATTGTAAGCATTAGCTTACAATTTGCACTAGAAATAGATTTTTTAATACACTAACAATTACAACTACATCTTATAGGAATCCCCTCACAGAATACCGTCCATTGATGGGCCTACTTCGGGCTCATATATCAGTGAATACTTGATGAGTATTAGTGGAATATTGTTTTAAATGCCATCAGTAAACTAGATCCCATCTATGTTTTTGCAAGCTTCTATGCACAGTAATTCTGAACACTTTTAAATGTGCCATTTTAAATGGCACAGTGGTTATATAGGAGAATACTATTTAAGCATGAAATATCAAGGTATTGGTAGCTTACTCTGAAATGATTCAGTGGGGAAAATACACATATAAATAAACACACATATAGACAGAGAGAGAGAGAGACATAAAGCAACTGTGGTAACATGTTAACTATTATTGAATGTAGACGATGTGTATGTGGGTATTCATTGTATTATTCTTTCAAGTTTTCTATATGTTTGAAAAGGTTATAATAAGTTATAACATATTTTTAAAATAGGATTTTTACTCTTCACTGGGTTAGCTTTTAGGAACAAAAAAGGCAAGATGTTCTTATCCTTAAAACTACATAATATCTCTTATTTTTAAAACATATGAAGTCTAAAAACATAAAGTAAACCAAGACTCTTCATTTTCTTAGAAATTACTTTTCCTCATTTATTGGGTGTTCCACATTTTCAATTTTCTTCACATTAAGTCCTAATGTTTGTCATCTTGGCTATGAATAATTAATTCTTCTAATTAAACTCAAGGAAATATGAGTTCAAGAAAATAACTTAGGTCTTTACACAGTATACTTTCCTTTTACTCTCCACACTTTTCTGGACTTGCTCCAATGTTCACTGTTACCAGACGCTAGCTCCAATCAGCCATCCTCTTGAAAATAATCAGAGAGCAGGCCCTGTCATACCTAACATTTAGTTCAAAGCCTGTGGGCACTTAAAATTTGTTCTTAAATCTTTTCATAAAGTTAGTAGGGTATATATGTGTCGCAGAAAAATTTTTCCTGACATTCTAATGAAGAGCTATAGAAGCTACATTGAACCTCGGGGATGCAAGAAAAAAAAAAAAAGAATTCTTAAAATTTAATCATAGTGCCTTCTTACTCTCCAGATTTTCAGGACACATGGCAGTCATACAAGAGCCAGTAAAAGAGCTAGGGCATACACCACCTGCCTCTAAAACAATCCAGTTCTCTTGTCTTCACCGTCGCAGCTGCTTATTAAAACAAGCTTATAGAATATTTCTATTCATTGTTGCTTCTGTTAGATAATAAAAACTGATTTTTTCTAGCCTTTTTTTAAAACTTCGACAATAAATTTCACATCAGGAACTTAGAAAAATGAGCTTCTTATGAATGTAACTTCTACTAAAAGTCATACTTCCATTCGTCCAATGCTTATTTAAAATTGCTACTTTGGTGACATGAAAATCCCTTCAAAATATATGCTATTAAAGTGCTTAAATTTGGAAAACATCCGGCATGATGAATTATTTGGGGGCTTGTGGTCTAAAGTACATTGGTTGAGGTAGTATATTTGGAAAGAATTCACTTATCATTCTCCGTCTTCATAGAGAGCCAGCCCTGAAAACGAATGTATGTGGTAGTTCCCTGCTACCACAGAGAATCAATAGCCATCTATTTAATTTGCTAAGACAATGTAAATTAGTAACTTCCAGCCAGATGTGCAATATACACATCAAACAAACTGCAACCTGTTCATTTTGAAAATCCTGTCAACACACACAGAGCCACTTGATGACATTTTGTCTAAGGCAGTTTCCACATTTGCAGCTATAAAAATTGTCCAAGAATTTTTATACAAAGAATTGGAGCTGCAGAGTCATAAAATGGTAATCAATTTCAGCTTTTCATCTTGTGTGCTTGTGTATACATGCTTATGCGTGTTTATTTCTATTTTCATTTGGCAGTATAAAATGTTTGGGAAAATGCATGCCATGCTGTCTTTCTTTTCATAAATCATTTATTTATCCTCATTACACCTTTTTAATCTGATGTAAAGCTGCTGGTCTAATTCTGCAGTTCTGAAAAAGTATGTAAAGTGAAAAATGACAGTCAACAGAGAAAAGAAAGTACACTTATTCACTGGAAAACAAAACAGAATATTTCAAAATGACTCCAAATATAAATTAAGTTTATCCATTGGGAGGTCTAACTTGCATTCTTATCATTTATATGGGTCTGTGTGACTATATACCCTGCTGTTTGATAAAAAATGATTATTAACCACAGGCACCCACCAGAGAACAGAGTGTATGTATAATGCTTGTGATGTCTCAGACATACAAAGCACCTTCTTAAAGAATGTCCGTTTCCTTTCCATGGTAAGCAGACATAGTTTTTCACCTTTAATACTTCTGCCTCACAGAGTGGCTTATTTTATGAATTATGCTTTGCCATTTTCTCTTATGTTTATTTTAATAATAAGTCAAACTGCATTTATAAAATAGATGGTTTTGTTTCATGATACCCAAAACATTAGTATGTTTTCTGCTCTGTTAAAATCCACAGCCTTCTTGCTATTACTGAATCTAATAGTATTTAATATTCTTTACTAATTAAAATAAAATAAATAAAAAGACTCTTCTTAATAACCAGCTATTATTCTTGAATACTGAATCCTAATCTAAACCAAATTCATTTTCTAAGTCTGTTGAGTTATATTATTAAACAGGGTACAGAGTAAATACTCTTATTGCCAAGCATAATATTTCCACCTACTACATTTTTAATTTGGCAATTTAGAACACCATGAAATTAATCTAGTCGTTATCGACTATATAGTTGGATTCCAAATAGCACCCTTTAACCAACTTCCTAATGTTAAAATAGCATTTGTACTAAGTGCCTGTTGTATCAACTCCTCCAAAGTAGATGATAACTCCTGCGGTCCCCTAAAATCGCAAGAATTTCAACCTCTATAAAAAAGGCGACTGCGCATACAAAAGGGTTCTTCATAAAGGCTTCAACCCTAAGCAACTTGACTTTCACAAACATTTATACAGAACGTGCTTTCTTCACCAGCCACACACCAGGCCACGTGATCAGCCTGCAGGGCCACACCGGCATCTAGAAACCATTATTGTTTCCAGAAAGAATAAGGCCCAAATGCATCCGCCGCAGCTGCCCCGCCAGCCGCGCCCGCAGGTGGCATCGCGAGCCCGTCGCCTCACCCCGCGAAGCGGCAGCGCAACGCGCGGGCCCGGGGCGCCGGCCAAGACTTGCAGCATTAGCTCGGCGGGTTCCTTTGCTTTCTGGGTGTAAAGTCAAACCCTCCTGGTCACTTAAACCCGCTTTGTGGTTCAGGGAAAGAACCACTCTCTCAGAACTCTTAACTTTGATTGGAGACTCTGGTTAAAATTAAGAACTTCAAACCCCAGATTTGAAAAAGTGAAACAGATGTCCTGTTTGTTAACCATAAATGGCTCCGTACGTCGGACCCTTTTCTTTCTTTCTGCCGCATTAAGTTTTATTCAATGCAGAGTTCGCTTAAAAGGTTAAAAAAAGAGAGTAGAAAGCAAATATGGACTGTGGATGGAAGAACTCCTAAATCATTCTCTAGAAAATAATGAAGGCTGCCTCTTCAGAAAGATGAAGGTGCTGGAGCTCCCTCCTCCCAGCGCAGCCAGCACTTGGAGGCCGAACTGACGTCCCCAGTGGACTCTAGCCGCGTCCTGACCGGCCGCGCCCCCGCCCACACCCTCCCGGGGCCGGAGTCGCCCGGAGCGGGCGCAGGGGATCCTGGGCGGCCACTCACGTGAGAACGTAGTTGACGCTGACGATGCAGTGTGGCCTGGACGAGCGGCTGTTGTGCACGATGGTCGCGTAGCTCTGCACCCACACCCAGCCACCGTGCTTCGCCAGGAACCTGTAGTACTTGGTAGTCACTTGCCCCTTCACCAGCACTGATGGGGAAACAGAAGGCAGAGAATTGTGAAAGAGCCCGCCCCAGGATGGCCCCCAGTGCAACCCCTGGTGGTGAAGGTGGGGGTCCCTTGTGGGACCTAATATCTGAGCGAGGCAGGAAAAAGAAACAACAGGGAAACTCTCCAACGCATTGATTGTCCAATTAATTTGCATTGAATCCTCCCGCCCCCTTTACGGGATGTTAACAGGGCCGCCCTTCACTGGGCCGACGGCTTCACCTTTAGCAAAGGAGAGAACACCTAAAGGTGAGGGTTTCCAGCAGATTCAATTTTCTAACTACAGAAGGAAGGAAGGGTCTGAGCAGCTAAACTCCGACGCTCACGTTCTCTGTCCCGGGAGATTTAGACTAAAATAATATCAAAAGCCGAGGCGAGTCAATGCGCCAGAGGGAGCAAAGTGGGCTGGCCTAGGTTTTTGTTTGCGATTTTGGTGAAGTTGGGGGTTGGGGTGGGGAGAGGAAGACATCAATAGGAGAATGAGACCCCCGGGGGTGGGGTGGGAGGGAGTTCGCCCAGAAACACTCCATCAGCCTTTGTGTACTGCCCAAAAATGTTCGAGAAACCTGGTAGGGCCCAGTATCTGAGCGCGGCCTCATACCCCCTCCGCCCCCCACCCCTGCCCGGAGGGCTCCCACGCTTTTACTTCCTGTGGGCTGAAACCGCGTCTCCCACCCGGGGACGCGCAGGAGCTGTCGGGTGCGGGGCAGGGCCAGGGCGGCGTCTTACGCAGATGGTGCGCGCAGCGCAGATGGAAGGTGTCGCAGCCATGCACGTGGTGGTACAGGGTCTTCTCAATCAGGTCCTGAGGCTCGTACCCCGTCAGCTCTGCCACCCTGCAGAGAACAATGCTCACAGTATGAGTGCAGGGTGCAGGGTTGCCCCCACCCAAGACAGGCGTCTCAGACCTCGGTGCCTGCCCTCACTTCGAAGGGCCAGGTCAGTCACCTCCTCTGCATAATGGGCTCATAAGGTCTATGGGAAGGTCTCCATCACTGAGCAGGGCCGCTCTCCCTGCCAGAGGCAACCCTTTTTGCCCGTGCCCGCCCACCTGGAGTCCAAGAAGATGAGCTTCATGTCCAGGCTGGCGCGGAACATGAACATATTGCTGTGCAGCTTGATCTCCGTGACAGCGCTGGGTGGCAGCGAGTGGCCCACGGCCACCAGACCCACATTCTGGTAGCAGCCGTCGAAGGGGGACATGTCCAGGCTGTACTGTCGGATCTTCAGGTAGCCACTGCAGTGAATGACCTGTGGTGGGGAAGCAAGACTCAGCACCCAAAAAAGTAGGGGGGAGGGTTGGAACATGGTGAAACCTTCCTCAGCCACAAACTCCCTGTGGGCGACGCCCCGCACTAAAGTGTCCAAAGTCATTGGTACTCTGAGGTGTCTCAGGGGTGACTGCATCGCTGCACTGGACTACCTGGGAGCTAGTAAAAATACAGGGGGCTATGTCCCGCCAACCCAAACGCATCTGATCGCAAGGTGGAGCCCTGGAATCACATTCAACTTGAGAACCAAGGCTCTGAGCTAAAGCATTGATTCTTCAGTACTCTGCGGGTTAGAATCTGACTCTACAGGACTCTGACAATCCACAGAAGTTACCGACCACTTCAGACGCTTTAGGGAACCCTCAGGCCCATCCACGGGCCCCAGATTAAGAGCTCCCAGAGTCGAGCAGAATCCCAACGCAGTCCTACTTAGTCTTAAAGCTTAGTCCCCAGGTGTTCACAAAGTTCAATGACCCACAAGGCACGTTCCAGCCGCCAGCACTTTGACAAGTACTGGGGCACCCACCCAGGAAGGCTGCAGGTACCTCCCGCTCACGCTGCCCGCGCTGAGTGGCCTGCGCACAGACTTTCCAAGCAGCTTCGAGCTTCCAGCTCAGCCACGCACCTTGTAGCCACCGCAGGTGAGGCCTGCATTCCTCTTGGCCAAGACGCACTTCATCCTCAGGAAGAAGGAGCGCTCCATCTCGTACTCTGGGAGAGAGGAGAGGAGGGCAAAGCAGAATGTGAGACAGGCAGGTGGCACCGCCTGCAACAGCTAACTGGGGAGAAGCTAAAAGCAGGCCACGATGGGCCCGAGAGCCAGAGCCTGGCAGGCATGTGTCTGCCCTTACCCTGTACGAAGTGAGAGTGGTAGGGTTGGTGGGCCGTGAGTACCGCGGTCATCTCGTCGTGGTCAGCCGGGTGAATGTATTCATAAATACTGTTCCCGGTCAGTTCTACCTGTAAACAGGAGGGTATAACTGTCCTGTGATGGTGGACTGCCCCATGAGAGGGAGGGGGTTGTCAGACTGGGCCAGGGGTTTGCAGGACTGGGGATAAAAACTGGAACTCTGGAGTCAGCCTTGAGTTCTAATTCCAACTCTGCTGCTTGCTGCCTATCCCAGTCTATCTAAACCTCATTTTCCCTATCTAAGAAATGAAAATAATAATAACAGCAGCTCACTGGCAATATTCTGGTAAGGACATCATAAGATAAAGTATGTAATTGCTTCTCCTAGTGGCTGGCTTATGGTACAGGCTCAAAAAAATAGCCATTATTTGGGCCTGGGGTAGAAGTTAAAGGATAAGGGAAGTCAAGGAATGGGGAGATCTGCACTCGTTTAAAGACCTAGGCCCCCTCTCAGCTGAGTTGCTTCCAGTCCCAAAACTGCAGATATGAAACTTTTGGAAAGTCAAACCCCTTTCTCCTCCACCTCTAGCTGTAAATGTAAAGACTTCAGGCTGGAGGTGCAGAACCCCATCACCACCACCACCTACCTGAGAAAGACCCAGGTGGACTGAGGCTGTCTCCGAGATGTACATGATTTTCCCATCTGGGGCCACCACAAAGATGAAGCCATCTAGGGTCTGAGGAGGCAGAAACAGTAAATAGAGACCTCTCTAGGCCACTTTGGATAAATCAGGGAGGGGAGAAAGATGTTAGAGAGGTTCAGCTAGAAGTGCAGACAGGTGGAGTGAAGAAGGACTGGCAGGAAGCAGGATATAGAAAACCAGCCTTAAGGGTCCCCTCTTTAATTCATTCCCAGTCTGAGTCTGGGGACATGCACCACACTGGGAGAGCTCTAGAGGAAATGGTGGACAAGGCTACTGCCCTCCAAGAGTCAGGATTCACCAAAATGGTCACAATGGACACATCTGTAACACACACACACAAACATTCTGGAAAAAAATAACAGTCTACAATAAGAGGTGGCTTAGACTTTTGGGGCAATGGTCACTGAAAGAACAGAGGTCTCCTGTGTCAGTCTTGGAGAGCTCCATAGTGGCAGCATCTTATAAGACAAAGAGTACTAACGGGGTTGGAAAAGATCCATTGCAGCAGGCACTGGGCAACATGGAGGTTGTGACTGAAAAGTTTGGAGGCAGAAGGCAGCTAGCCAATGGCTCTGGAAAGAGTCCAGGAGAGTGGATTTAGGAAATGAGAGGCTTTACAGGCAGCAAATCCATAGAGTAATGCTATAGTGTGTGTGTGTTTACATTGATACATCAAACTGACAACCTCTCCATGAGGGAAACTATTGGACTTTCACTGTCCCTTTATCTCTGTGAATGAGGCCCCAGCCCAGGTAGTGGAGACAAGGATGAGTCAGACCCTGCTCTCAAGGAGCTCCAAGTCCTGTGGCCGTGACTGGCCTGAAGACAGATACAATAACCACACAGCTGAATAGACAGTGCTGACTCTTGAATTGAGTGGCCAGAGTCTTGGGAGAGAATCAGAGGCTATGAAGGTGCTAATGTTTGAACAGAGCCTTGAAGAGGAAACTTGGACTAAAGAAGGGAGGAAGAGCATCCTAGTCAGAAAGAATGGCATGAGCGAAGATAGGGACTAGGCGGAAGGTGGGTCTGGTGTATTCTGGGGTAATAAATTTGGTGTACCGAACATGTGCTGAGGAAGGACACTAGGGCTGGATTTTGGAGAATTTGGGCTGCCGATACGAGGAATTTCAGTTACCCCTATCAGAAACCCTGGTGGCATAGTGGTTAAGAGCTACAGCTGCTAACCAAAAGGTCAGCAGTTTGAATCCACCAGGTGCTCCTTGGAAACTTTAGGGGCAGTTCTACTGTCTCATATGAGTCTGACCCAACAGCAATGGGTTTGTTTGTTTTTGTTTTTTGTTTTTTGTTTTTTTTTTTGGTTTTATAAGCATCAGGGTTCCAAAAGAGGTTTCTAAGCATAACTTAATGTGGTTTTTGTTTTGTTTTGTTTTTTTCCTGGCAGAGTGCAAATGGTGACCTATAAGAAGAGGGAGTGGAAATGAGGAGATCAGAGCAAGGTATCTAAAGCAGAGCTGGTCAAGCCTGAACGTGGGAGGTCATAGGGGAATAGAAAGCAGGGAGAGTCTAATTCAAAGATGGTTCTGGCTTTGGAATCCATGCTATTTGGTGACAGAAAGAGAAGCTGAGGCTGACTTCAAGGCTTTAGGGAAGGCATTGAGCCAAGGGTGACACCACTAACCAAGATTGAAAACTGAAAGATGTATGAGGAGATTTTGTATAAGGGGGAGTCTGGGAGAGGGAGACAATGAATTCTTGTCTTGGAGATGCTAAACTTAGGATGTGTGCAGATTTCTGCTTGGATGTGTACAGTTCACAGTAGAAAATAAAGATCTGGAGCTCAGGAGGAGTCTAGACTGTAGATACCAGCTGGCGTCATGCACATGTGGGGAAGGGAGTTGAGGTGGTAGTTTTGGCTAAGATTATCCAGGAAACCTTAAACTGTGAAAGGAGAAACAGAGCTGGAACTCTGGAGAGACCCCAGCATTTACAGATCAGCTAGTGGTGGGAAAATCAAAGAGGTGCAAACAGAGAGCAAGGAGAAGAATATGGGAAATCATACTATTTTAAGAAACCATGGGAGTAGGAGAATGTCAAAGAGGAGCAATCAGTCATATCCCCTCTTTCTGGTCTTTGCTTGAATGTCACCATCTCCACAGGACCTACACAACCTGGCACACTATGCAGTGCACCTGTGTGGGTTTGCAAATCTGCTCTCCTTTAGAATGTAAACTCCATGAGGGCAAGGATCTCTGTCTGGCTCAGAGCTGGCCTGCTTATATTTGTGTAATGAACTAGTTCAGGTAGG
>NW_004443953.1:8611733-8613910 GCF_000243295.1 Trichechus manatus latirostris
GCGTAAATCCCTCATTTCGCGAGGTTCTGCAGCCCGGCCTCGGCGGCTTGGCCCGGGACAATCCGGTTTTCTCAACCGAATGGTATCAAGTGGCTTCCCCTGCCTCACTAGGTCCCCCCGCCTTGATGGGGCCTTGCTGGCCTCTCTACTAAACCCAACGTCCTAGTTGTCACCTTGCTTCGCTCTCAACCTCGCGAGGCGCCACCACACCCAGAGAGGTTAAGAGTCTAAACGCTTTAACTTTGGAGAATGTACTGGGGCTGCGAGAGGGCCAAGTCCAGGCCGCAGCCCATTTTCCTGAAAAACAAGAAGTCCCCTGCAGGGCCAGGCACCGGCGCCCTGTACGCCTGTCTGCCGCCAGGAGACAAGGGGCCGGTACCTGGAGCAGGTGGGAGCCCAGTTCGCGACCCACGTTGTCCAGGGGGCTGGTCCGACTCGAGTGGCCCCACGCCTCGCCGAGCCCTGTGGAGACACAGAGATGCTAGCAGTGTTGGGACGAGTCCCACGGTTATGTCTACACACACGACCCGAGATCTTGGGGGTTCCCGGCTGTACCCCACCCACAACGCTGGATCCGAGCATGTAAATTTCGGTTCCGCCCGCCCAGGTTCTGAAGTGTTTAGCAGAGGTCAGACTTCCTCCCTAGGATGAACCTGGGTTTCTCAGGGAGGGCAGGACCCTGACCAAGTGCCCTCCCCACCCCCCCACCCCACCCCCGGCAGGACATTAAGTGGCCAAGTTTGGAGACAGCCTTACCCTAGAAGAGCTCCAGGGCCAGACCCTAGCGATAACTTTTAGGTAGGTTCACTAATATGCTTACGGGAATGAGGGACACTTTATTTCTCGCCCCAGGTTTTCATCATCCTTATCATGAGCCCAAAGATGTCCCCACATCCAGCGAAAGCCACTGCTCTCCCGGAACGACCTGAGGCTGCGGGCCAAGTCCGGCAAATCCCTAGAGGACTTCTTAATTGGCTGCCGGGCTCTCCCTCCATTCTCCGCTACTCTGCCTCTAACTTTAATCCCCTTTGGAAAATTCCGTTTGCTTGCCAGTGGCTTCCAGCCTGAGTTTTACCAGCATTCCTGCTCAATCCTTCTCCTTCTGCCTTTCCACTTCTAGCTCCCGGCCATACATCCACCCGACTCCTCCTCCCACAAAAGAAAGAAAGAGAGGGAAAGAGAGAAAAAGAGAAAGAGAGAGGAAGGAAGGAAGGAGGGAGGGAGAGAAACAGGAAGGAAAGAAGGAAGAAAGGAAAGGAAGAAAGAAAGAAAACGCACCCCAGCTTTTCTGAAGTTAATTACTTTGAGATGCTGGCACCTTCTTAGTAATACCTTCGTTTCCTTCAGGATATAGGGAATCATTCAATTTCTCTATGTTCCAGGTGCAATACCTATTAACAAAGACAGCCCCTTTCTGTCCTTGGATGCTACCACATTAAGATCTGTCGAGGCTTTGCCACGAATCATTTCTCCAATGTTGCCTCAAAACTAAAAGGCTCAAGACTCCTGGACTGAATATGTAAAAATAATAATAACATATATTAACATGGAGTCTGCTATAGTACCTGTATGCAGGGAAAAAAAAAGAAAGAAAACTAACGCAGAAGAAACTTGAAGAGATCGAGGTTAAACTATGGGTAACATCTTTTAACAGTGTTGCTACTGAACTTATTTTAACTAGGTAGTTAAGCCCTTTTATGCTACACCATAAAACAGGACTTAACGTGACCAAAAAAAAAAGTGATTTACTGCGTTAAGGGGCAAATCACCATGAAGTAAGCTTTGACAAACACACTTGCATTGCAATACGGGGATGGGGGCGGATCTTTCACAATAAAACGTGGAGTCGGACTCTTATAAAAGGCATGCGCCAGTAGCTGCTTCCTAAGCAAGCGATCTAAACCCAGACAGACAGTAACCGTGAGCGCCCCTTAAGCTCAAATTCGGTCTTTCTGGGTATTTGCACATCTAAATAAATCTAATGATTTCCCCCACCACTCTGCAAACACCGAAGTTCCCCGCCGCCCGGACTCTTCGTCCCTCAAGCTTCAAGCCCTACTGCCTCTTTGGCCCGCCCCAGTTTCCCCTCCCAGAGTGACTCCTTGGCCTTTGTCCCTGTAGTCCTCCCGGACTGCTCCAGGAGGGCCCTCGCCCCAGGCACAGCTGCCTGCACACAT
>NW_004443953.1:8615177-8625319 GCF_000243295.1 Trichechus manatus latirostris
AAGACAAAGAAAAACATAATCTATTTTGGAAGACTTCCAAGATATGCCACATTAACTTTAGCAGATATATTTTGCTTCTCCCCTGCCTCTCTCTTCCCTTAAAGTCTGCTTTAACATATTTACATAAGTAGCATTAGAAGGGATGTATCTATTATGGATCTAAAGGGCTAGCTCACATTCCATGTGAAAACCCAGGGAAGTTTCACTGTTGCTTTACCCTCAGTGCGCGGTTGAGCCATTTCCATTTAAATACCCCCTGACCCAAGGATTACCTCAATGGACTGACTGCACGGGTTTTGTAATTTCCTGAAAATGAGATTTCGATTTATAAAACAAGAAACCAATTAGTAACCAAATGAGGCGAAGTAGATCCACTAAAATTGACCTAATCCCACAGGCACCATTTAGGGCCGTTCTTGGCGAATGAATGATGAGCCCCAGTCTAGCTTGAGCTCAAAGCCTCATCCAGCTGTGTTATTGCAAGCAGCAAAAATAAATTGATCGAGCTTTTCTGTCGGAATGAATTGCATACCCTTGACAAAATATAGATTACAGACCCAGCGTCATAGCCTCCTTCACTCAGACAGGAAGAGGAGCAAAAGAAGCTTGTTCTACAGTTCGTTTTTTAAATAAATAAACATTATATTTCAATAGCTATGTGGCCCCTTTGAAGTGGTTTCCTGAGCCTTCACCTCCCCAACTGATCGCGATATGTTTTTTAGGCGATATGGGGGAAGGGGGCGGAGGGAGCTGTCCCATGGTCTGACCACAATTTGGCGACTGCGGTGGGAAAAGCCCTCCGAGGTCACGCTCCTAACTTCAGGTTTCAGAAGGGCTTGGTTCAGCCACCTGGGTTTCACTTGGGCCTGGGGTGTGAGAGAGGAGGCTGGCCCAGGGGAGTAAACCCGAATCCCGCATATTGTGCAGGGCCTGCGCGTCCTTGCGGAGTGCGCATAGTCCAAGCCTTCCCAGGGGCCGAGGCACCAAGCGGCCCTCGAATTTGAGCTCCGGTCGCTGCAGCGGCTGGGCTCTCCCTGGAAGAAAGAGGCGAAAAATGGGCGCCTCTATCCTGGACCGCGCGCCGGGAAGAGTCTCCCGGCAGGAGAATGCTTCATGTACCGAGGTGCACCCGCCCCCATCCGCTAGGCTGGGGTCCGCCCCTCCTGCAGCCCTCTCCCGCCACTAGGCGGGTGTGGCCGAGCTCCCGAGGGTTTCGGCGGCGTCTCCTGGACAGACCTTGTCCCTCACAGCTGTCTGGATCCCATGGTGTGTGTAAAGCGTTGACCTCCGCCCAGGGTTCCACTGCTTGTCTCTCGGAGGACTAGAGACCCCTTGGCCGCGCCCAGGGGATTCACCAATATTAGCATAAATCTGGAGTGGAGACCGCCGGTCACAGCGGAAGCTGGTTTCCCTGACCAGAGCCCTTGTCGTGCTCCAGCCGCCGAGCTTCGGCTTCTTGATCGGGCCCGAGCCTGATGGCCAAACCGGAGCCGGGCGCGAGAGAACGTGAACTGCAGAAATGAGGGCCGGCGGGATTCCGCCAGATGCAGAGTAAACCGTGGGGAGGAAAATGCACACGGGGTTGACAAGAGTACAATGTGTGGCTACTGAAATACGTCAAGGGTATCGCCCCAGGACGCCGGGCCTTCGAGCCCGACCTCGCGGTAGCGACGCTGCGGCCCGGGAGCTCGGCACGGGCGAGGCCGATAGGCAGGCGCTGCAGCGCCTGCGGATCCGGCGTCGGTTCAACTTGGCGGTGGAGCATCAGAAGGTCTGACCGAGCCCTTCCTCGCGGAAATGGCTCGCTCGGAAGGAATCTTGGCTTAAGGTTTAGGCAGCAGCCAGTCCGAGGGGCAGTGACCTGGCTGCACGCAGGGCTCCGGGCCCAGGGCCGTATCCGGGAGGCTACTGCCCGGGGCAGGGAGGCGGAGACGTCCCCGGACCCTCTCGGAGCGCAGAGAGGCACCGGTAAATGGACCCTGTCAAGAGGTTGCGAGCTGGAGGTGCACCCTTGGCTGCGGCCGCTGGAACAAAGGCGGGCGGGTCTCCGGCCGCCGCCCCCGAGAAAGCAGGTGTATGCCAAGTCGACCCGCCGGGCTACGGCGCACACGCTTCTCCCTGCTGCGTGCTCTGGGCCGGGCGGGAGGCGCATGGAAGGCCACGACGCGGTCGCTGGCCCTAGTCTGGCACGAGCCACCGAGGGGAGCGACTCCTAGTAGAGGCCGCTCTACGGTAGGGCTACCTGCAGAAGGTAATTTTCTCCGCAATTCTCAGACACCGTTTCAGCACCTTCTGTGCAACAAGCCCATTCCTAAATAATTGAGGTTTTCCCTCTCCCACACAAAATTTAAAATTTCATGGATCAGGGACTGACAATGGATGGCTCGCTAAAATCATGTAGATGTCAGCGGGGCCCATACCTCATTGTCTTGAGTAATATCTGGCCCAATGGATAGAGAAGGGCGGCAAGAGTTCACTCACAGCCTTCAGTTCACAAGGGTTCAGATTCTGTTCACTTTTGTGTCTGCAAAAGCTCAAAGCTGTCAAGAGAGGTTTCCTAGAACTGAAAACGACTCGCCTAGAAATCAAGCCTGGTTTTAGCTTCAGGTGGGCGAGTATACCCTGACCTAGCTTATGCTGTAGTTTTTGTTATTGGTTTTATTAGTGATCCCTCCCTTTAAAGAAAAAAAAAATTTCTTCCATTGATCTGATGTACAATTTCTAGCACATAAATCTGCCTTGCAAATGCTGTGCACGGAGTTTAGTTCTGCACTCCACATTTTAAGTCAACATCAAAACTGGAATTAAACAGAGAAAACTAGCGTGGAGCGTAAACTGTGCTTAAAGGCTTTTAAATGAGAAAAACTTCTGTAAAAAAATAAACATTGAAACCTAATGCTCAATCATTTCCCTGAACAGCAAGAAAAACAGCTTTAAATCACCGATCCACGTGGGAAATGGGGCCTCTTTCTTTTTCAGTTCTTGGCCTCAAAAAATATAATGCCATTAAGAATTTTACTCTTGAGGTGAATATTACAGAAAGTGTCTGTGGAGGTCTGTTTAATCATCCTAGTCCCTCTTGCCTTTGGAGAGACTCTTTCTTGAGCAGTTACTAATTTCAACTTTGTGATTATTTTTATTTTTCTCAGGACATCTTGACAATGAAATGGTAGTGTGATCTTACCAAGATTCTAAATGGCTATAGATTTGAAAACATGCTTGACCTTTCAAAGGTTATTATGCAAACTACTATGCCTCCAGTCAAAATTTCATTATAGCTGGATATCAAATACATATGTATTTCTTTTTAGTTGAATTCGTCCTATATTGCACACAAATAAAGTCAAACCATCTTTTTTATCTGACCTTTCTGGATATGATAACATCAAAGATTTATACATTTCTAGATTGTCTCAACTTTTCCTTTGCAAGGCAATTTTAGAATAGAATGCTATCATTTGGGAGAGGTGCAATTTTCATTATTTCACAGAAATCTTTCCTGGTTTTTTTTTTTTTTTAAACGATGAAATCTCCAGTCTAACGCTTTATTCTTAACAAATCCAGTTCTTTTTTCTTTCTTTTTCATTTTTCCCAACAGTTCAATTTTATCTACTCAGGTAAAAAAAAAAAAAAAAAACTGAAATTTGCCCCCTGACAAGGAAGCCACTAGATCCTAGGAGGGTGATGATATATTCACCAATGGCAGGAGTGGAGAACGAGCTATATTTTGAGGATTTTTTTTTTTTCAAATATAAGTATGGAAGGTTTTTGTTTGTTGATTTAACTGACTAGCCTTTTTGGCATTACAGGGTATTATAGGTGAAATCTGATGTGAGCAAAAACAGTGAGGTTTTACAGTCACTGTTATGTCTATAGCTAAGAAGTGACACCAGATTTATAGTTACTTTAGATTATGTACCTGGAAAAAAATAAGTTACATGAGATAGGATGCCTACCATTTGACACAACTGTTTATCCCAAACAAAATTTTATTGAGGACCTACTATGTATTAGGATGGCTTCAAGATCAATGTAAAGATAAAATTCATCTTCAAATTTATTATTTCCATTTCTCATCACTAAAAAAGCTTAATCCCATATAAAGTGCTGAGTTTCTTCTACTACCATGGACCCCAATCTTGTCCACTCTCTGACTTTGCTGAACCCAAATTTGGCACCCCCTGCAGGTTATGCCAGGTTCTGCGACTTGTGTCTCACCCCTTTGAAAGTTGGTGTGTTTTTGTTTTGTTTTTGTTTTTCTTTCGTATTCTTAAAGAGCTTGTTTGGCTTTGGGGTTTTTGAAGCCCATCCAGACTCAAAATTAAAACCTCATCCTGAGGAGCCAGCTGTTCGAATGACCCTGCCTAATTCACCCGGTGTAGGCTGTGGATGAGTTATGAGCTCAACAGTAGCTGTAGAAATAAATGATGTGCCCAGAGCTCGCACATCGTCCACCCCCTTCCTGCCCATAAACTCACACTCACCCACAGAAAAAGGGATAGGAGGGAGGGGCCCGGAGCTCGGAAGGTGAGGAGGGCTGTAGAAAGCACAGTCGCTGTTAAAGTAGCCAGAGGGGATGGGCCTGGCCGCCAAGAGAGACTCCAGGGAGCATTTTTATCAGAGCTCTCTTACAAAAAAAAATAATAATAAAAGATAAAAACCCGAGAAGTTGGCGGTGAGAGTTTGTTTTTTGTCCCTCCTATTTATTTATCTCGCGATTTTAAATTTGTGAAGTTAGCACTTAATTAAAAAAGAAGGCTTGCTCTCTTAAAAAAAAAAAAAAGCAAAAACAAGCTGAGCCCCTCCCCGGCCGCTACTGTTCCGGTCTGCACCACGCAGACAAGCCCCGCGACTTCTCCTCCGGCTCTGCGCTCGCCTGAGGACCGGGACTAGCTATTCTTCTAGGCCTGCGATTACTCGCAACCCTACAAGCGGCACCATATGCTTCTTCTGATCAAACACCGAGCGACATCGGCACCGATAATTGACGAGACCCGCTAGAAATCACGTAGAAAGGGAACCCACTGAGACCGCAGAGGCTGACAAATCACTGCTAATAATCCTGTTAGGACCCGCGCGTCCAGCGGAGTTCGCGATAGCTTTATTTTTATAAAGTAGGCGCTGACAGTATAAAAGACAACGAGATTTCTTTTTTAAACAGAAGGCAGTGTGCATTATAGTAATTTTCCCACCGGCAATTCCCAGTACAGTTTGAATGGGAAGTATGGTTTTTAATATACATGTCCTGCCTCCTATTCCTTTCTTTTTTAACTTTTCAGGTAATTTGCGCTTTGATTCCTCTCCTCCCGTGGTTTTCAGGAGAATTGTCCAAGAAACAGCTTTAAGACAAAACGACCATACACTACTTATAGTTTTGGGGTAGAACTTAACTATACTTTGAAAGTTTTTCTTTAGTATCCCTGACTAATTTGGGGCATGTTTTGCAAGTTTTTGACTCGGATAATAACTTTTAAGTCAAAAATCAAGCAAAGTGAAACTGTAAACCCGATAATGACGATTTCCTCTTCCTTCTCCATTTTCCTTTAAAGAAAACAAATCCCAAACACCCAAAATCAACAACAACATCAACATCTGGGGTCAAACAAAAATTCTGGTTTGGAAATAAGGAGGATTCTTTCTCTTGGATTTTTGTTTCTTTGTTTGTATAGTACTCTCTCCTTCACATTTCTGAATCCTCCCCTCCCCCAGCAAAGACAAATCTAAATACTTTTTAAAAATTTGTTTATGTTATTTGGATGAGGGCAAAGGAAAGGATGGATAAATGGAAGAGAAAATGTCCTTTTCCTAGTAAGTACAAATGGTTTTGTACAGGACAGTTCTAGGGAGGCTGCTCTGTCCTCACACAGTGAATTTTGATCATCTGAATACAAGTTTTAAATCATGTTAACAGCTCAGCAATTCTAACTTGTAGGTCTAGACAATTTTCCCAGAATTCCTTTGCCAACCCGCCACCCCGGTGACATTTTCCAAGCAGACTAGTTAGTAATCATAATTTAAACTTATGTATTTTGGGACTAACCTATTATCTCAGAAATAACATTAAGCCCAGATTTGCAAATTACCAACCCCCAGAGTTAGTTTCAGAATCTATGAACATGCTGGAAACTCAGAATGAATTTTCTATAAGCAGTCAAGAGACAGGGTAAATTCAGGATATTTCTGCTCACAAATATGCCTGCTTCTTGTTTGCAGAACTATAGAAATATAGAGAAATTATTATCTAACTATCCATGTACATGGATCTATCTATACCTAGCAAAAATACAAGAATTTGGCAGTGCCCCTGCTTTCTACTGGACACAATTCTAACAAGAGGAATAAAAAAGCAAGTCATGTTTGGATTAGTACTACTTTCGATTGAATCCACTATCTGAAGTGTTGACAAAAGCGCTGTTGGGCTGCTTCCCAACCAAACATATCTGATGGACTGAAGAGAAAGTATTTATGGGGAAGTAGAAGCAGCCAGGAAAAGGCAACAAAAACGCTGAGTTCAGGAAGGTCCTTAGTCAAGTAGCCGGGTTAAACTTTCCTTCCTCTTTGCAGAAAGTATGGATGTAAATATATATGTATTTCTCTGCCCACTGGTCTAGTCTTACCGCCTGGCAAATCTGGTACCCCTTCTGCCTTTGAAATCTCATCTGGGCAAAGTCACTTACCTTCCGGGAACACCACTCTCATTTTGAGATAGCTGGTGGTGAGTCTGATTATGGATGCTTTGTCCAGCTGCGAGGTGATAGCCGAGGGCAAAGGCAGTAATTTAGCCAGTTCAAAAAATTCACTGTTTTCCTTCTCCCTCCTAGTCCGGGCAGCATTTTTGGACTTCTCTTTCATTGTGTCTCGTTCCCCCTTTTTTCTTACAACGTAAGCTCCACAGATTCATCCAAAACCAAAAATAAACTTTCAATTAGAGATCATTTTTGACAAAAACATAAAGCATACTTGGAACGAAGAGGCTGAAGTCTTCGCACCGAAGAGAATGTACAGATGGTAGTTAAAAGGCCAGAGCTGCGAAATGAAAATATTTTCTTGAGTATAGGAAAGTTGCTGATCCACGGCAATTTGGGCAATCCTGGGGGGCTCCGGGTGTCAAATGCCAGCAGGACCCCTGAGGAGCCAGACTTTTCTTCGATTCCGCGCTGCGAACCCGGGTCCTCGAAAAATCGACATAATAACCCCCGACGTTTACTCTTCAGTCTCGCGGCATTGGAGGCGGCTCCGAGCCCTTTTGGGGGGAACAGGAATCCCAGACAACTTCTTTCAGGCCGCTGTGAAGACAACAGCACCAGAGCATAAGAGATCCGCGGCTCCACAGTTACTCACACCCTCGCGCGAGTCCCGAAAACCCGCCGCAAAGGGCCTCTGAGCGCCCCAGCTTTCCTCACCAGACTCGATGTTTTTGTCTGGTTTTTAAGATCGGAGAAATCAGCCAGCGAGACTGAGCCCCTGAAAATAATGCTCGCATTTCCTCACCCAATGCTAGCCACATTCTCCAGCCCCCTGGGAAGTTGCCCAAACAACAAAACGCCCATTTGTGAAGACGCTCAGGAGACGCGCCGCAGCCGGCCCCCGGGCCCGCGCCCCGGCCAGGTGCAGCCCCAGGCAAGCTAGTTTCTGCAAATCAGAATGCTCCACAGCGCTGCGGGCGGCTCGCAGTCCCCCGACCTTGGAGGATCTGGGACTTGGCTCCCTTTCTAACTTCGGTCTCAAGTCTAAGGGATTCCTCAAAAAGTGGACACTTACACATCAAGTCCCTCGGGACTTCCAAGGAGACCCAGCGGTATTCTTGCCCTTCAGGGCGGCAACACGCCGGGCACGGCAGCGCTAGGTTAACAGGTGGCACACTTACCACAGCCCCGCGCAGGCTTCGCGTGGGGCCGTTCTGGCCTCTCCCCCTCCGCCGCAGAGCTGGGGGAGCCGCGGCGCCGGGGCCGGGCGTCTTCCGCTTCACCTACCTTCAGTCCCCGCTGGCGGCAAAAGGTGCAGAGGCGCCCGCCTCTTAATTGCACTCATGCCTACCGTCCAACTAAGCAACTCCGCGGGCCTCTCGGCTTTCCACTCGCAGAGAGGAGCAGAGCGCGCCCTGGCTCCTTTTTCATGGTTATGAATTGGGGGAGGGGTGCATGAGAGAAGGAGGGGAATGCGGGCCTTGGGACGGGTGAGGTGGTTTTAGAATCCTCCTCCTCGGTAGTTGCTTC
Organism: Trichechus manatus latirostris; assembly: GCF_000243295.1. NCBI lineage: Eukaryota > Metazoa > Chordata > Mammalia > Sirenia > Trichechidae > Trichechus > Trichechus manatus. The sequence goes on from NW_004443953.1 coordinate 8,623,394, forward strand.
GAAGCTAGTATTATTCCTAATTGGAAGTCTAAAACGCTCCCCTGTAACTTCTTTATAGCTTACACGGTTTAGCCTCAACTCCCGGGCTTCCTCTCGCCCGTCCTCCCTTGATGCCACTCACAAGCCTTCCTCGCTTCCGATTGGTCCGGAGCACCCCAGGGCGCAGCGTTCATTGGTCGGCCAGACTGACTGACGCGAACACGCCCCGCGCCTCTGCCTCGCGCCCAGCCTTCCTCCCTGCGACCCGCGTGGCGGTCGCGCTCCTAATAAGTCCGGACGCCGGGGTCGGCACGGCCCCGCCGCCGCCACTGCTTCTGGCCTCCCGGGCCTGGCGGGCGGCGTGTGGGAGTTGTGGTTCTTGCTCCCTGAGGTCTGGCTGCTGTTTGCTCAGCCCTGAGCCCTGACCCCGCCCCAAGTCGAGGTGCTGAGGCCCCGGGCTGCGAAGGTCATGCCTGCGTCTGGGGCTCCCGGCCGGCGAGGCAGGAGTCACCCAGACTGCGGGTGGGGCTCGCCCAAAGGCCGAGCTGGCGGCCGCGCCGCTCCCTCGGGCAGGTACCGAGGAGGACGGCGCGGGGCGGCTTTGGGCTTTATTTTCTCTTTCCTGTTTGTCTGAAACCTTAGCACCAAAGAAGTCATCGCCAGAGGAGACAAGTAGAATAGCTGTCATTAACTTAATTCCAAAAAGGAGCGTCTTTTCGAAATGGCTGGGGTCTATGGGGGCTGATATCTTCATCGCGGAAAGCTCTGCCGGGGATTTTCCTATGGGAATGGCGAGGGGTCACTAGAGGAAAAGAGGTAACATTTCAGGCCAAAATAGGGTTAGACAGAGAGATAGACTGATATATAGTTAGATATCTCACAACAATCCGTTATCTGATATGTCAGCAAAGACTTTTGTTGGATTTTGTTTTAGGAGACACAATATTCCTGACAGAAAGAATATAGTCTGCATGAATGAATTTACAACATGCGCATTTTCCCAACGGGAGCACTTTAAGTATAGGCTCGCAAGTACGATTGCTGATAAATTATATGTTAGAGACCCTCTAATTTGAAGCGCCTTCCCTCTCCGTTATGTGATGAAAGACAAACGGAGAAAAAGTTGAGTTGCCCCGAAGTCAATTACTACTGCCAGCGAATCACTCTTCAGATGCGATTGATCGCTTGGTTTTTGGTGCTGCTGGTGACCACGATCCTGTTCTGGGAGATACGTTTGGAAGCAGTTATTTCACCCCCTATAAAAGGCAGTTAGAATCGTGCTCTCTCCCTTTCGTTTGTGGCGCTAATTGCCGCTGAGAAAACAAATAGTCTGAAGAGGGGTGTGTGCCATTCAGCTGATATTCGGAACAACCTTAAGAGTGTTTGTTCAAAAATACAAACATCTGCCACCTCCTTGCCGCCCGATGGCAATAAGCTGGCTGAATGACAACGGGCTCTTTCTGGAGGGTGTTTACACATCTGGACAACACCTGACAAAAAGGGGGTGAATGTTCTGGATAAAAGAAAGATGAGGGGGAAGAAAAGAAAAGATCCAAACACAGAAATTTTGTAGATGTTTTAAGACTGGAATCCAACTAATGGAGGAGTCATTTTCCCAGAGGCTGTATATCCTCCACTTGGAGACCCGGGTCTGGGCGGTTCTGAACACCACTGGATGCCCGTTTAACCAGAGGTGGGTAGAAAGATAGAGATGCCTAGTGGCTACAGAGAGGGCAGAAAAGGTCAAGTTAGCTACTACATTAAGGGGGGGGGGCGTGGGGGTGTTGCGGAGAGAGTGAAAGAATCTTCCGTGAACCCCCTCCCCCACCAACCTGGACGGATGTTAGAGATAAGAAGGAGCCGCCTGGCTAAGCCACGACACGGTAGGAGTTAGAAGCTGTTTTCTATTCCTAGTGAGTTCTAGAGAGGATTTCAGTCAAATCCGAG
>NW_004443953.1:8628452-8629259 GCF_000243295.1 Trichechus manatus latirostris
ACCACCCCAGGACTCCGGTGGTGGTGGGGAGTAGATCCGCGTTAGTCAGTTGGCGCCAGGGACCACGAGCCTAGGGACGACCTGGGTGCTTGTGAAAAGTCAGATTCCTCAGCCCCACCCTTGACTCATCACCTCTAGGCCCGGGGATATGGGAACCCGCCTTGGAAAATCATTGCTCTTAGTGAAGTGGTTCTGGAATTTGAGCAAGCAAAGGAATCACCTGAAAGGTGGTGGTGGTGATGGTGGTGGTAGTGGGGAAAATCAGGAAGGCACAGATTCAAACAGATTGCTGGGCCCCACTCCCCGAGTTTATGATTAGTGGGTCTGAGGTAAAATCAGGAAAGGTGTGTATCAGGTTTGTATCCTTTCACCATACTTATTCAGTCTGTACGCTGAGCAAAATAATCCAAGAAGCTGGACTATATGAAGAACGGGCATCAGGATTGGAGGAAGAGTAACAACCTGCATTATGCAGATGACACAACCTTGCTTGCTGAAAGTGAAGAAGACTTGAAGCACTTACTGAGGAAGATCAAAGACTGCAGCCCCCAGTATGGATTACACTTCAACATGAAACAAACATCCTGACAACTGGACCAATAAGCAACATCATGATAAATGGGGCAAAAATTGAAGTTGTCAAGAATTTCATTTTATTTGGATCCACAATCAATGCCTATGGATGCAGCAGTCAAGAAATCAGAAGGTGTACTGCACTGGGCAAATCTGCTGCAAAAGAACTCTTCAAAGTATTCAATAGCAAATTTGTCACCTTGAGGACTAAGGTGTGCCTGACCAAAGCCATGG
>NW_004443953.1:8630075-8632878 GCF_000243295.1 Trichechus manatus latirostris
TTTTTTCTGTCCAATGATTTGATGCTACTGGAATAAAACTGATCTCATGGAAACTTCAGTTAAGGTAGATATTTTCCTAAACCAAGTGCAACCAATGGTGAACTGAATGGGCTCATGATGGAAATGGGAAGCCATGCTGAAACCAAAGAGTATGAATGCATGAAGAGCTAGAAATTAAGTAAGAAATTATCCAAGGCCTAAAACTACAAGAACAAGATGTTTGTATTTTATTGCTTTCATAAATCTTAAGCTGAAACATAATTTTTGATAATCAATATCTTTGAAATCAACAAATAAAAGTCACCAGAAAAAAATTGTGTTTTCATCTTAAAATAAGCCATTTTAGTCTATTCGTTCATTTTCATCACCATCATCCAACTCCGCTGCAGAGGTACCAAATTCAGAGAGATCTTTGGTAATGAATTTGCAGAAGTTGACCATCTTTTGCTCCCAGTCACGTGGAAGTTGCTGGCCTACAGTGGTTCTCATTCTCATGGGAAGACCATTGCTTTTCATGAATTTCAAAATCCAGGTGAAATCCACCTTGAAATCTGGGATTTCCCTTTCATTTACCAAAAGCATCATTTTGACTTGAATTGCAACAGTAGAGACAACTTGATTTTATTCTCTTTGAAAAACAATCCACTCTCTCAAGTTGTTCTTCAACTTAGGCCATTTTGCTTTGGGCCAACAATGTGTGCATTGCTGTGGATTCATTTTCTCCAGCTCCTTTTTCTCCTTTCTTCATTTACGAATCAATGACTCCAACCTCGAACTCTCTCACCGCCGCTCTGTTGTTTGTTTCTTCCGCCATTGCAACAGCTTTCAGTTTGAAGTCAGCAGTGTAGGACTTGCATTTAATACCTGACGTGATCCTAAAGGATTCTAAGATTTAGATTTATAAACTGAAAAAATGTGCATAATGTAATCAATAACTGGCTGCTTCTAGTAAAAACCAAAAAAAAAAAACCAAACCTGTTGCCATCAAGTCGATTCCAACTCATAGCGACCCTATAGGACAGAGTAGAACTGCCCCATAGGGTGCTCAAGGAGCGCCTGGAAGATTCAAACTGCCAACCTTTTGTTTAGCAGCCAAACTCTTAACCACTACGCCACCAGGGTTTCCAGTTCTAGTAACAAGGAAAAATTCAAACAGTGAAAAATTCAAAAAATACAAGGAGCAAGGGTCTTTTTATATGCTCGCAAGCATATGATCAAAGACATTGGCGATAAGAAGACATAATTAGACTATGAAACAAGAAGACCTAACATAACTTAATGGTTTGACTTAAGATGATCTGATAAGATTTTCGCATTCAACTCTTAAGCCAAGAGCGATCCTGTATCAGTTTTGCTTTGTTTACTATTCCAATTAAAAGCCAGAGTCAGAAGATGACTGTGATAATTATGTCAACGCAGATTGAACAGAGATTCCTATCAATAGCTGCTTGGTGCCATTTCTGCCAGTGTGGGCTTCGCTTTGTTCATGCTTCCAGTTGACAGCACGTGAATCATGGACAGGCTTCAGTAAGTTTAAGGTTCTAAATGATATTCAAAAGTGATGGGGATATAACTGTCAACTTAATAAAAACAAATGCAGTTCCAATTGTTTCTTTTCCAATTACTGGGGTACTACCAAACTCAATCCATGACTTCTTGACTTATAACTTTATTATACAAATAAGATCAAAAGTGACATTTTTAGACTATTGAATTAAGGTGAACGAGGCCAAAATTCACTTCCTGAATGTGACGAGACATGCGCAGTATATGCAAGGGTGCACAATACCAGAACTTTTAAACATAATGGCTTCATTTCTGCCTATACCAGAACTTTTAAACATAATGGTTTCATTTCTGCCTGTTATATGTGCGTGCGCCTTATTTATGTGGGCACACTATTTGCAAAAAAATACAGTAACATAGTATCTGTCAAACCACTGAGAATCATGACCTAGCCAAGCAGACACAAAACCTTAACCATCACAGACATCATGTTTGGTAAAGTAGAGGATCAGAGAGGAAGAGGAAGACCCTCAATGAGATGGAACGACACAGTGGCTGAAACAACGGGCTCAAATAAGAAACGATAGTGAGGATGGTGCAGGACCAGGCAATGTTTTGTTCTGTTTGTTGAACTGACTCGATGGCACCTAACAACAGTAGGTCTGGGGTAAGGTCTGATAATTTGTATTTCTAGAAGTTCCAAGGTGATCCTGTTGCTGCCAGTCAGGGAACCAGACTTTGAGAACCATTACTTTTCTCTGCTTTTTCTTAGCCTGTCTTTGGAAGAGAAGACTTAAGAGGGGAAAAGATATAAAGTGGCATTCCTGCTATTGCAGAATCTTAGACATATGGCATAAAATGATATGGCTGTGAAGCAGGTGGGGCTCACTGCTATTTTAGGGTGGGGGTCTCTAAAGAGGGGTCATTCCTGCCTCCTTAGGAAAGAGAATGGCCTCAGAATGAGAGAGAGGAGGACTGGAGCCCAGCCTGACTGGGTCTGGAAGGGCAGGGAAGTGCTCAGGGTACCCCCAGAACCTTCCAGGGTTTCAGAGTTCTCAGCTGCTCTGTGGGGAAGGGGGTCAGAGGATTTGGGTAAGACAACTAGGGGCAGGACACTTTGGAAAAATAGTAGATAGACGGTTCTGGTTTTGGCTATAAACTGTCATCTAATTTTGCCAGAGTACTTAAGCATAAAGGGCCCAAAGTGTATGTGGTCTGTGCAGGGTAGTGGTTGCTACAGGGAGGGGGCCCTGCCTGGACACGGCCTGTAAGGGCAGGCCTCCCCTCAGGTAGTGAG
>NW_004443953.1:8632996-8639792 GCF_000243295.1 Trichechus manatus latirostris
TATAAAGATGAATGTAATCCAGGCTGGATTCATTATCATATACTCATTATATTTATTTTTTATGCTAATTTTAAGAGAAATTAAAATAAAAACATTTTCTTGGGGCCCTAAAATTATCATGGGCCCTAGGCACTGTGCTTACTGCATCTAATGGGCAAATCAGCCCTGCCCCTGGGCACACCTGGGAGGATGGGGAGGCTGGGCAGGCTGGACGAGCCTTTTCTGAGCTGTGACTCCCAAGCCTCTTGAGGGAACCTGGAGTGAGGTTTGGAAGAAAAGTATTCACAAGTCACAGCTCCACTTCTGGTATGTTCCCACTGAGGAGCCACTCTGCCCCGCTCTAGTTATGTCCAATGTGTGATCCTAACACTGGGTGAAAAATACAAAGTTCCCAGCACCATTTTTTAATCTTAACTAACCTGGCCTGCTGTGGATTGGATTGTGTCCTCCAAAAATACGTGTTGTAAATCCTAACCCCTGTACCTGTGGAAGTAATCCCATTTGGGAATAGGATTTTCTTTGTTATGTTAATAAGACCATAGCAGTGTAGAGTGTGTCTTAAACCAATCGTTTTTGTGATATAAAAGGAGCAGATTAGGCACTGAAGCAAGCAGGCACAGACGGTGAAAGCTAGGTGCTAAGACACATGAAGATCACCAAGGAACTGAAGACTAGAAGCTGAAAACAAACAAAAACAAGGACCTTCCCCCAAAACTGATAGAGAGAAAGCCTTTCCCAAATTCAACCCGTCTGCTGAATTTGGACTTCTACCTCCTAAGCTGTGAGAAAACAAATTTCTGTTTGTTTAAAGCCACACACTTTTGGTATTTCTGTTACAGCAGCACTAAGAAACTAAGACATTATCCTTACCTGGAAATCTAGATTTTTACGTGAAATCAAATTTTAAAACACTTTACAATCCAAAGCAAATGCATCTTTGGGCCCCCAGTTTGTGCTACTTAGTTTTTTATTGTCCTTCTAGAGGTTTTTTGTTGTTGGTTTTGCATATTCAAGCACATATTAAAATTGATATTTTACACTCTACTGCATCTTGATTTTTTCACTTTCCATGAAAGTGCAAAGAGAACATTCCTTGTACTCTTTTTTCTAGATAAGTGAATAGCATTCCATTTTAAAGACATAGCAGTATAATTTATTTAACTGTCTCTCACTGAGAGAATTTAGGCTGTTTCCCATTGGTGTTATCACAAACAACATTGCAATGAATAACATTGCACACATGTCATTTACCTGTGTAAAAATGTAACCACCGGACACATTCCCAAAAGTGGAGTTGCTAGGTCAAAGGATACTTCTGATGTTGTGCTGTTAGTTTGATTCTGACCCATGGTGACCCCATGTGTGCACAGTAGAACTGCTCCATAGGGTTTTCAAGACTACGACCTTCCACAAGTGAACTGTCAACCTTTTCCTGCTTGTGATTGAGCACTTAAATATTTGCACCACCCAGGGACTCCTAGTACTTCTGATAAACTTTACTAAATTACATTTCACAAAAGTTGTACCAATTTACACTACCACCAGCAATGCGTGAGGGTGACTGTTTCCATTTTGTAATACTGTTCATAGCCTTGTAACAGAGCACATTATAACTTTTTCCCCCCAATCTGATAGGTGAAAAATATCCGTACACTTTTAATGCATTTTTTATTAATGAGGTTAAGCATCTTTTCATATGCCTAAGGGTTGTTTGAGTTGGAATCAACTCAACAGCGATCTGTTTGGTTTTTGGTTTTTAAGGGTTGCTTGACTTTCTCTCCTGTGAACTATCACTTGAGAACTATTTGGGGGTGAGGCCTTCTTGGCTCTGAGGTGGGTTAAAGTTCTTGGGCAGGAAGAAATTCTGGAACCTGCCTTTGAATGGAAATGAGTGATTCTTGAACCCCTGGGACAGAGTTTACTTGTCAACTCTGGCAAGTAAAGACCATCAGAAACAGAGGCTCAAGGTTCTGGAGTCATCTACCAACAATTTTTTTTTTTCTTCCATATGAAACATTTAATCCTCTTTGATGCAAAACACTGAATAAGATAAATATGCAAATATAATTTTAATGTGTCACCATCCAACAGATCTGACTAATTATGATCGATTACATTGTACAAAGGTTAAACCAGTGGTTCATTTATGGATGCTGAATGTCTTGAAATTCAGTTGTCCCAAGCCGATATTTAATCAAACTTTCGTCTTTTACCTACAAACACATGGGGACTCAACCATTAACAAATGCCAGCCAATCACTTCTCATGATTCGGACAAATAACTTGGAAGAAACAAGGGGATAGATTCATACTAACAGCGGTTTCACAGGAGGAAGAGCTGTAATGGCCTGTTTAAGAATCTAAATAAAAATGATATGTCGGAGAACACAGAGGCTATGCACTGCAAAATATGCAACCTATCATGATATAGATCTGCCATGATATTTATTTTCACTCCTGGAGATCTGATAACTTGTTTGTGAAGATAAATGTTATACCACAAGCTATTGTGTTTTCTCCTTGAATAATCAGAAGTCCCAGAAAAGAAACCATGACAGCAATGTGATTCTTTTACTCCAAACCTGATAGCAATATAAATGTACATTAAAGCTGATACTAACTCTTCTTAAAATTTTAAATTTCTTATTAATTTTAGGGTGTGAGTGTTTTGGAATTATAACACAATTTCTGTATCAGATGGATCTCTCTCAGCCTCTCTCCTATAAAGAAAGACATGATAATGAGAAACTATGCCAGCAGGAGGAGCTGGTTTAGAAGCAAATGGATTCCATGGCAACTCCTGACTCTACATGACTTCTAATAATCGTCATTTCAGTTGGAAATTGTCTGTGTGCTATTCTGCCCAATGCTGATGCTGTATATGGGGTTTTCCCTAGTTTACATCTCAGAAACGGTGTCTTAACCTCCAGTTTCATGAACAAGCAGCAGCAGCAATATGTCACCGCCTGAAGCCATGATACGGGCAGTGATTTGTCAAGTGTTTCCGATTCCAATTTTCAGACTAGCTGACAGAGATGAGCACCAAATGAGAAATGTCCAGAACTGGTATCACATAGTATAGAAAATCTGGGAGGTGTGTTCCACTGCAAATTGACATAGAGGGTCAAATGTTCTCATTCAACCCAAGAGAATGCATGTATCAGGCCCCCAATGGCAGGGTGTGAATGTTGGGCTTCAGATCAGACAATTGCACTGGAATGGAAAAACTAAACAAAGACAAAATAGTCAGCGTTCTCCCTTCTTTACTAAAGGAAACCCAAACTTTCTAAATTTGTTCTAGAGCTGAGTGATCTGCTGGTCTCCCAATGAGTATTGGCACCACTGTCATGGTGATAAAAAAGAAACTTGTAACAGGATGGGTTTGTCAAACCCCACGTCTAAGTATTTTATAATTCTTTACTGTGAACCAGGAAAAAATTGTATCACAAAAGGTCAAGTGATCTCTCTTGGAAACACTAACAAATCAATAACGGAGCCGAGTGCAAGGGTGAAGATGAGCTGATTTTGTGGTCCTGAGCTTGTCATTCCAGAGCCTCTCGGTCTGGTTGGGAAGCTTGTGCCACAACAGGACAGGTGTTATGGATTGCATTGTGTTCCCCCCAAAATGTGTGTGGTAAATCCTAACCCCTATACCCATGGATGCAATCCCATTTTGGAACAGGACTTTTCTTGTTATGTTAATGAGGCTATGTCAGTGCAGGGTGTGTCTTAAACGAACCACTTTTGAGATATAAAACGAGCAAATTAGGCACAGACATGCAAGCACAAAAGCGGAGAGGGGAGACAGATGCCATGTGGAGATACCAAAGAATCAAGGAATACTGAGTCTGCAGAAAGTAAAAAAGACCTTCTCCGTAGAGATGACAGAGAGAGAGCCTTCCCCTAGATCTGGTGCCCCAAATTCGGACCTCTAACCTCTTAAATTGTGAGAAAGTAAATGTCTGTTCTCTAAAACCATCCACTTGTAGTATTTCTGTTATAGAAGCACTAGCTAAGACAGCAGGTAAAGGCTGAAATTCAGTCCTGGTTCAGAACCGTGTCCCACCCAGAGAGGGTGCCTTCTTCTAATTTGCACAAATGCACGATACGGTCTAGCCTTGCCAATACTAACTTCTTCATTGATTCAAGGCTTGTGTGACACATGTCAAGGAATGTTTATTATGATGCATTAGAAATAATCATGCAGGGGTTTCAGTGGTTAATGAGTGGCCAACAAATAAAGCTTTATTCCAGGGGAGTTTAAGAATAGATATGATGCAGCGAATTTGCTTAGTGAGGGCATGTTCCAGAGAAAATGGGAGAATGGAAAAAGGATGCTATTGTGATGAAGAAGAAGAGAAACGTGGCTATGAGAAGCATGGAGAGGAGAGTTTTGCAAAAAGCTTTACATCAACATCCACAAAGTGGCCTGAAATTCAGGCCAAATGGTTTGAAACTGGCCAAATTCAGGAAAAAATTCTTTTAAACTAGCTGACTACGTTTGTTTTTAAAACTATGTTCATTAAGCAATTAGTTTATGCATTTCTTAAAAGTAACTTTTAAAAAATCACACTTGCTCTGACTAATTGGAAATTTGTAGTCCTGTTATATTTAATAATATTATCAGCTATCAGTTGTGCAGTGGCCAGCAATACTGTAGCTTACACAGGACCTTCACATCTTTTTAGAATGAGCTGAAAACTGACCAGTGAGACAGTGTGTTTAAAGTGCCGGTGCAGTGACAAGAAAGTGACAGGCGCCCAGTGGATGGGAGTGCCCACCTCAATTCCCACTTGCTCTATGATTTCAGTATGGGAGAAGTCACTTGGACCTCCTGTGAATTTTGTAGTCCTCAACATTTTCGTGAGGAAGGGGACAGATGACATTTCCCCAGGTTTACAAAGGGAAGGCTGAAGAACAGAATGCTTGAGTGGCTTCCCAGGAACTCACAGGAATAATGTTCACCTGAACAAGTGCTCCCAGATTCTCCCTTGAAAAGTGATTGGAACTCTTGAGAAAAAGACCAAGTCAAAGGGACTTACCCATGGAAGAAACACCCTAATTGAAATCAAGGAAGCAGGAGCATCTCTGAGCTGAAAAAAGAGGAGCTTACCCACCAGCCTGGATTTCTTCTTGAAGCTTATTTTTTTAATCTTTTTATTTTGAAATAATTACAGGTTACAGAAAGTGGCAAAGAAATGTACAGGCAGGTCCTGTGCACCGTTCACCCAGCGTGCCCCATTGTTAACATCTTGCATAACTATACCAAAAAAACCAAACCCATTGCCATAGAGTTGATTCTGCCTCATAACAACCCTAAAGGACAGAGAAGAACTGCCCCATAGGGTTCCAACGAGCGGCTCGTGGATTTGAACTGCCAACTTTTTTTTGGTTAGCAACCAAGCTCTTAACCACTGCGCAACCAAGGTAGTTATATCAATATCAGGAAATTGACACTGGTACAACCCACAGAGCTTATCCAGATTTCTCCAGTTATACCTGAAGTCATTTATGTGTGTGTGTATAGTTCTATACAATTTTATCAAATGTGACAATTAAGATACAGAACTGTACCATCACCACAAGGCTCCCTCATGCTAATCCTTTATAAACACATCTGCCTGTTTCCCCACCCCATCCTTAACAACATCCCTGGCAACCAACAAACCGTTTTTCATCTCTATAAGTTTGCTATTTTAAAAAATGTTATATAAATGGAATCATACTATATGTAACCTTTTGTGATTGATGCTTTCACTCAGCATAATCCCTTTGAGGTTCATCCAAGTTCTTGCATGTATCAAAAGTTTCTTCCTTTTTATTGCTTTATAGTACTTATTCCATGCTATTGATGTACTGCAGCTTGTTTAACCATTCACTGAAGGGCATTTGGGTGGTTTCCAGTTTTTGTCTGTTACAAATAAAGCTGCCATGAACACTATGTACAAGTTTCCACGTGGACATAAGTTTTCACTTCCCTAGCATAGTTGCCCAAGAGTGCAATTGTTGGGCTGTATGGAAAGTTATTTTTAGTTTCAAAAGAAACTGCTAAACTATTTTCCAGAGTGACAGTAGCATTTTACATTCCCACCAGTAATGTATAAGTGATTCAGTTTATCCACATTCTTGTCAGCATTTGGTATTATCACAATATATACATATTTTAATTTTAGCTGTTCTGATGGGTGATATATCATTGTGGTGTTAATTTGCATAAGCCAACTTGAAGAAGGTGAAGGATTAGTCAAATAGAGATCTAGATGGAGAGCTTTACAGGTAGATAGGACTGCTAGAGAAAAGACCCTCAGGTGGGTAGGTGCCTGAAGCATTTGTGGAATAGCAAGAAGGTCAGAATGGAGGCCTTACGGGCAACATGACGCTATAGTCAGAAGCACCACACCGTCTGTCTGCAGCAAAGATCCGAAAAACTAAGTCAAACAGTCATACATCAATCCTGAAACCCTAAGCATCAAATGAAGAGATAAAGAACTCGGCCAAGCACCGAATGGAATAAGAAACCAACTGAGAACAGAGAACAAGGAGAGATAGATGCAGAGGTCCCCTATGAGCTACTGCAATACAGATCTGCCATCTTGGACTCCTATCGGAGATTAGCGAACAGGGGATATGAGAAAACAGCTTCACAGAGCTTCCAGCGGGAGACAGAACAACCAGTAACCAGCAATATACGCTTTCCCACCCTCACCCTTCTTCACCCCCACTCGGCCTTCTCTGCTTCCTGCAGCAACAGTCTCTTGGCTGGGAAGCACCGGCTTCACCCCAGTGTCACTTGGAT
>NW_004443953.1:8640605-8642686 GCF_000243295.1 Trichechus manatus latirostris
CTCATACAAAAACAACAATTAGAAATCCAAAAGATAAACAACAAGATTTCAGAAATGGACAGTGTCATAGAAGGGCTGAGGAGCAGGTTTGAAACGATGGAAGACAGGATCAGTGAAATGGAAGACAAACACTTGGATATAACTCTGAGGAAAAATAAGAAAAAAGAACAAAGGAAAATGAAGAAACCCTGAGAATTAATGTGAGATACAATCAAAAGCAAAAAATCTGCCAGTGATTGGAGTTCCAGAACAGGGGGAGAAAACAGAAAACACAGAGAGGATCACTGAAGAATTGCTCACAGAAAACTTCCCCAATATCATGAAAGATGAAAAGCTGTCCATCCAAGAAGCTCCATGAACCCCATATAGGATGAACTCCAAAAGAAAATCACCAAGGCATACATAATCACACTTGCTAAAACCAAAGACAAACAAAGAATCCTGAGGGCAGCTCGAGAAAAACAAAAAGTTACATACAGAGGAGAAACAACAAGACTAATTTCGGATTGTTTGGCAGAAACCATGCAGGCAAGAAGGCAATAGGATGACATATATAAAACCTTGAAAGAAAAAAATTTCCAGCCAAGAATAATATATCCTGCAAAACTCTCGTTCAAATATGATGGTGAAATTAGGTCATTTCCAGATAAACAGAAATTAAGGGACTACATAAAAACTAAACCAAACTTACAAAAATTATTAAAGGGAGTCCTTCGATCTGAGAACAAACAACATCAGACCATAGGCTGAATATAGGACACAGGATTGTACTAGCCAGATACCAACCTAGGAAATCAACTCTTACAGACTACCCAAAACCAAAAGAATTACAACAGGGAACCAGAGAGGTTAACATGTAAACGACAACAGCATCAGAACAACAAAAGAGGGACTAAACGGTGTAGGTATAGAACCTTCTAATGGAGAGGAAGGCAAGGTGATACCACATAATAGACTGGTTCAAATCCAGGAAGGTAAGGCTAAATTTCAAGGTAACCACAAAGAAAGTTTACAAACCTACTTATCATAACAAAGAAGAAAAACATAAAGTCTCAGTAAAAACAAAACCTACAAAATACAAAAGAAATGAAAAAAAATCTACAAACAAAAGGAACTCAGCACAGGAGAGTAAGAGGAACAAAGAAAACATCAGCAACACGCAAAAAAGGCACTACAAAATGACAGCAATAAACTCACACCTATCAATAATTACACTGAATGTAAATGGCTTAAATGCACCCATAAAGAGATGGAGAGTGACAGAATGGATAAAAAAACAGGATCCATCCATATCCTGTCTAAAAGAGACACACCTTGGAAACAAAGACATAAATTTATTAAAAATCAAAGGATGGAAAAAATATATCAAGCAAACAGCTACCAAAAAAGAGCAAGAGGGGGACCTCATACCATCAAGAAAGCAGTGCCGGGAGCAGAGCGCGTCGTTTGGACCAGGGTCCCTGTGCAGAGAAGTTCCTAGTCTGGGGAACACTGACGAGAAGAAGGCCGACAGAAAAAAAAGCCTTCCCCTGGAGCTGACACCCTGAATTTGGACTTTTGGCCTACTATGACTGTGAGAAAATAAACTTCTCTTCGTTAAAACCATCCACTTGTGGTATTTCTGTTGTAGCAGCACTAGGTGACTAAGACAGAAGTTGGTACCAAGAGAGTGGGGTGCTGCTCTAACAGATACCTAAAATGTGGAAGAGGTTTTAAAACTGTGAATGGATAGACGTGCGGCAGTGACAGAGGACCAACAGCACCAGAGAACCTACAGCAGCAGAGAAGCAGCAGCAGCAGAGAAGCAGCAGCAGCAGAGAACAAACAGCAGCAGAACCAGGAGACCGGTGAAAGATGGTACTGGAGCTGACCCACGGAGCGAGAGAGCTGAATGCTTGTGAGCAGGAAGCTTCCTGGAGGAGTGGGGTGCCTCTGGGCACTTACTGGTGGAGCTACTGAGCTTTGGAACACTGCCCCAGCAGGGCAGATGCAAGCGTGAGGCCCGAGGGCCGAGCGGCCATAGGAAGCAGAAGCTGAAGAGACAAGGGACACAAGAAGCCAAGCTGCTTCAGCCTCAAAAG
>NW_004443953.1:8650348-8667216 GCF_000243295.1 Trichechus manatus latirostris
GGGAGAATAAACTTCTCTTTGTTAAAGCCATCCACTTGTGGTATTTCTGTTAGAGCAGCACTAGATGACTAAGACAGGGGGTGAGAGGTAAGGGGGCAGATTAAGTAGGGCCTTGGAGGCCACTGTCAGATATTGCTCTGAAGGAAATAGACAGCCATTCCAGTGTGTTGAGCAGAGGTGGTACAATCCGACTTGGTTTTAACAGGGTTACTCTGGCTGCTGTATTGAGAATAGCTAGAAGGGGCAAAGACAGAAGCAGGGAGATACGTAGGAGACTACTACAGGGATGCTGGCAAGAGATGACGTGACCTAGACCAGGTGATAGTAGTGGAAGTGGTAAGAATTGGTTGGATTCTGATTCTATCTGAAGGCAAATCCAACAGGGTTTTCGATTAATTGGATGTGAGGTGAGAGAAAGAGGGAGAAAGGAGACTTTAAGGCTGAAGTTAAAACATAGGATAAGAGCGGTCCAGAGTATAAGTTGTGAATGGAACGTTAATGAGAGAGGGAAAAAGATGGGGAAAAAGTTCAATAAAAAGACACTTCAACTTTTAGGGAGGGCAATTTAACAGTATTTATTATATATTAGAATGTATATATGCACAATTTTTCCTTTTTAGGAATTTATCTTTCACATATACATATATAATTACATGTACAAATATTTCACTACACTGTAATAGTGAAACACAGAAACAAACTAAATATCCATCAGTAGGGGAATGGTTTCTGTATCATGGCACATCCAAACTATAAATTATCATGCCACATTACACCAAGTGTCATATATCTATTTGGATAGCTCTCCAAGGTACATTGTTAAGTGAAAAAAGTAAGTTGCAGAATAACATTAAATGGGTGGAAAAAAAAAAACAACTTTCCATACATGCAAACTTACATACCTACATGTATGCAAATACATAGGAAGAGGTCTGGAATGATACAGAGGAAACTCTTGAAAGGACCAAGAAGTGGGTGAAAACAGATATTCATTTTTACTCTCTCTAGATGTTTAAAGAGGCATTTATTACTATTCTTATCAAACACACTTTATAAGACTGAATGATACCCAATTTTTTTAAAGAAGTATAGACGGATATTTTTCTTGTTAATAAATTAAATTCTTTACTACCTTTCCTAGCTCCCTGCACTCTCAGAAGCTCTGTCCCATGCTTAGGTAGTGAGTCTGAGGCAGTTGAGGGCATTCTGTTGAGGAAGAAACAGCAGGGGATCCTCTGTGAGTGGTAGACCCCAAAAGAATTAGTCTTTCCCCAAATCCTTTCTGCCTTATGTTGGGGGCAACATGGAGTAGTGGACAGAGACAGAACTTGGAGTCCAAAGAGCTGAGCTCTAGTCTCAATGGCCACTCCCCCAGGGTCTCCCAACTTCTGTGTCCTCATCTGTGAAATCAGGGTCAACAGTAGTGGTCAAATGAGAGCTGCTGCTGGAAGTGCTTTCTGTATGTGGGAGGCCCCCAAACTTTCAGAGCTCTCAAGGCAGAGGTGTGTGTCTTTCCCACACCAAGCCAGTGTGTGCTATGTTACAGGGACTCAGTAAATATACTTTGAATGAATACATTTGGTGTAATTATTGCAGATGAATCAGACTATATTTTGTGAATTTTTTTTTTCATTTTAAGTTTGCATGAGAATGTTATTTCTGGATTGATTTAGGTTCCTTGTCTTCTTTCTCCGAATTTCACTTTCATCTCCATCCCTAGTGACATTTGTTTGTAAGGGCACTCAGGGATAGAATGCCAGCAGTAAAAGTTTGCCATCTACAGGCGGACATTTTCATTACAACTGTTTTCCTGTGTCCCAGATGGTAGTCTAAAATTAAACGCTGTCATACACAAAACACCCCCATGGCTTCTATCCCAACCTCACTCTCCACATACTTGCTTTCATTATTCTCATCAGCATTAGTATTAATTAGGATCACCAGAATAATTTTTGTGATAACAAACTCAGATAAATTTTGCTTTATGAAAATTTGTCTTAAATGTTTCACTGCATTTTCCTGTTTGATCAAGACAGTTTGGATTTTACAATATAAATGTTCTATTTCTTCAGAAACTAAAACAAAAACAAATAAAAAAACAGATCCAGATCACTCTGCCTCCTGCTTGAGATACAAGTGAAAGCATGGACCTGTCCAGGTATAAAACGTCGTACATACTCTTAAGGAATGCTGGGCAGCAGAGGAAAGAACATAGGCCTTGTTTTAGGATAACTGGGTTCCACCTGATTGTGGCTCTGAATATCCATTTCCTCATCTACGAATGAAGTGACTGGACTAGATTTTCTGTGCAGTTCTTTCTAGCTCTGATAAGCTAGACTCTATGGGCTAAAAAAAGTAATTATAATAACAATGATATCTAACATTTATTAAGGCCTTACTACCTGTCAGGCCCTGGGCAAAGCACTTTACTACCCTATCTCATTTGATCTGCTTGACAAACCTATGAAGTAGGTATTACTGTTTGTTGTTGTTGTCGGCTGCAATGAAGTCAGCCCCCGACTCATGTGACCCCAAGTGTTACACAGTACACCTGTTCTATAGGGTTTTCTTGGCTGTAATCTTTACGGAAGCAGATGGCCAGGTCTTTCTTCTGTGGAGCTGCTGTGTGGGTTTGAACAGCCAAACTTTCGGTTAGCAGCCAATCGTAAACTACTATTACCGATAACAAAGCCGAGGCCAGAGAGATTAAGTAACTTGCCCAAAATTACAAGGAAGGAAGTACTAGGGCAGAATTTGAACACAGACTATCTGACTCTGGAGCTCACCATGCTGTTAGCCGCAGTGATATATACCCAAATAAATGTCATCATTTTTCATATAGTCCATTTGGTAGTCTACCCATATATTCCAATAAAGCTGCCACTATTATTTTTGGAGTGCTGGTTTGGGAATAACAAGCTAGCCCAAACTGCTGGGCTAATTTGAATCAAACAAGAATGTTGACCTTACTGCTGTTTGGACACCACCAAAATGAGCAAGTGATTGAGTCAACTAATGTTTTATGATTCATCTACATCTGACATATATTGAGCACTTCACTCTCCTTAGAGGATGGAGACCAAAGACATAGGCTTTAAAAGGTAGCATGTGCTGTGTGGTGGGATGCAGAACTAAAGGTCAGGAAAGGGAGCCATCATCTAGGCCAAAGCATTTGGGAAAGAGGATGAGGCATGCGCAAGCAAGGCACAGAGTTTGGTTAAAACTAGAGTTTGGAAAGTGCAGGCGGGTTTAAGTGGAGAGGGAGGTTTTTCTCTGAGAGCAGTGAGAAGGAATGCTGATGCGTGTAGGGCCCAGTGGAGGCGAGCCATATGTACCAGGCTAAGGAAATGCCCCCTCACAGAACAATCAGGACCTGCTCACTGCAGGGATCTTGGAAGGCCCTGCCTGGGTCCTCGACCCACCTTTGCCCAGCAAGCTTCTGCAGTGATGTCCTTTATCAGCAAGACATTAGCCATCACCTCATCCCCTTGGCTATCATTTCCTTCTGGTTTGAACCCTGAAGAAATTCCAGAAATGCATCATACCACAGTCTAGACACATCCACGTAGAGGTTGTTTAATTTAGGGGCCTCAGACTCAGCAAGTGCACATAAAATAACCTGTCCCACCTAGGTTTCCCACTTCAGTTCATGACCTCAACATGCTTAAAGCCACCAGGTACACCCCATATTCCCAGAGCACTTCACAGATGCTTCAGTTTAGGACCTGGTGGCATAGTGGTTAAGAGCTACGGCTGCTAACCAAAAGGTCAGCAGTTGGAATCCACCAGCCTCTCCTTGGAAACCCTATGGGGCAGTTCTACTCTGTCCTATAGGGTCTCTATGAGTCGTAATCGACTCGACAGCAACGGGTTTGTTTTTTTTGTGTGTGTGCGTGTGGACTCCTCCATTGAGGGCAGGAACAAATTATTTGCATTCAGTTTTGGCTCCCCAGTCCCACAGAGACTGCTTACCCTACCCCAGCTCTGTAGAAAGCCAGCTGGGTGTCTAGGTTGAGGGGCTGACTGGGGCTGGTGTAGATGAGAATGAACGGTAATGAATTCCTAGCTGTGTCAGAGTTCATATTCATGGCAGATGGGGGCAGAAATGGCTTTGAAGTGAGTGGCATGTAGGAGGGGAAGACGAGGTACAGGAGAAACCTGGTGGAGCTGGGAGCTCACCCATATCAAGATCTCACAGCACACAGTTCACCCTGGCCCCGAGTGTCCAACTATGCAGTGTGCTCTCTGGCTGTGAGGTAAGAGGAGGAAAGGAAGATCAGCTTTCTCACTCAAGCTGCATCTATGCCTCTTAGTCCTTAGTATTATTCTGGCTTTGCAGAGGTGCACAACAAATGTCATACTGGTAAACATAACAGCACCGTTCCTGCTGCTAAACTGGCCAAAGAATGGTTTCCAAATGAGAGACACTGGAAGATTTTATTCTGGAAAAATAGCTATAAAGTTTTGAATCTTCTCTTCTTGCTTTTTTTAAAGGAAAATTGACAATATACACTCTCATTTGGGCAAGATCCATGATGGATTTATCTTCGATAGAGCACAGAGTATAGTAGGAACTCATAAAATACTTGTATTTCTTGTTGCTAATCGATTTCTTAGACTTCTTCTCATACTCTTCACACCACACTTCAACAGATTATCTGTATTTTTATTTGCCCTTTCAAGCACCTAACCCCGGATTTATTCACCCAAGGCATGGGAAAATAAGCTCTGAAATGTAGGTGGAACAGCTTGACCAGAAGGCTGGAGAACTGCATAACTCCATCACTGCTCAGAACTGTTCGCATCTCACCAAAGATACCACTCTGCCCTAGGCAACTTTCCCAGCACAAATTTGAGATTTGGTTTAAAGCAGACACACACTTTGCTCTCTGTTCTCTTTCCTCCAGCTTCACTTGGCTTTCATCCCTGTCTCTCCATGGCAGAAGCAGAACCTGCCCTGGAAAATATACAGCCAGAGCGGGAGCCATGGGGCAGGACCACCTTCAAACCCTCACACCCAGCACTGATTTTCTCCCTTGTCTTTTCCCCTGGCTCTCGCCCACTGCATTTCAGGACTAGGAAATGTATTGTAAAGACTGCCCTAATCGATTCCTGGATTAAAAGGGATGGGCTGAGAATGCCGTGATAATCACAAGAGGAGAGTGAGACCCTGCCCCAGGCAAACTCTTTCCTTTTTGTTTTCATGTTTTGATCTTATGAGCCTTCACTAGGCTCAATTAAAGACAATGGCAACCTCTTCAAAGGGGAATATCAAGCCTTTTGAATGGGCTAAATCTGCTCCAGGTTCCCGCCATCTATCTGCCCTTGACAAGCTCCAGTAGAAGTCAACAGGTGGTTGTCCAAATATAAATGAAAAGGCTTAACTCTAAAACATCACTGTCTGGGGGGATTTTTAGAGGACTTTGCTCTGTGGTTTTGGCAGTAACTGTGTGGTTCTTTGCCAGCACACAGAGAAATCTGACTGTGTCATTTAGGAGTTAGAGACTTTCATTACTACTGTCCCCACTTAAGACCCATTCACCCCTCCTGCTCCCCAACAAACCAGCGAACTCAGAAATAAAAAGAGACGCTTGGGCAACAATGGAAGGGGGATGATACGGGGATTCTTGGTAATTCTATATTTTATTCCCTAAGAAAGTCACATTTAAACATGTCAAAAACAGAGTATTTTGATGTGTGGGCAGAGTGGGAGGAGTGGGGTTTTGCCAGCAGATTTCCTTCAATAAAATTTCCTACATGAAACAAGCGATGTATCATGCAGGGAAATAGTGACTCCAGACAAAACTCACTTTCCAAAGGAGATTCTGTTATGTTTCAAAGTTGCAGCAAATTTGTCAGTAGAATATACTATGTAGAAATATTATTGAGAATTTGGAGATTCAATTCAGAATCTAACTTTACATTTTTCAACTTCTTGAGCAAGTAATTCACTGGACACAAGTCTAGAAGAATATTCTGTCTTCACTTTCCATTTTGGTAAACCATCCTGGGTATTTAGTAATTTCAAATAACCATTGAAAAGGGATAAATGTGACACCTTTTCTGACCTAGAGGAACAAAGCTGTGATTATATAAATAGAATATGTACATCTAAGCTCAACTTACATACATGACATTAATAATTAAATCATACAAATCAAATCAAAACCTCCAGGATCAGTGACAAAGGTAAAAAAAACACTCACATTAACGGTAGGCCAGTGTGGAGTCCTTCTTTGTCCTTCTTGTCCAGGGGGTGGAAAACCTTGACCTTCAGTGCCAGAATATCTTGTTGGGTCCCTTAGGAGCTTCCATCTGAAAGGCTCTGTGCAGACAGGACCCTGTGCCTCTTAACTTGGTTGTTTTCTAGGATGCTCAAGGCTCCTCCTCCCAACACTCTCCTCTGATATAGCCCAAGGGAACACACACCCTCTTTCAGCCTGATGCCAATTTCAGATGGGCTTGTGACAGCTGACCTCTGTGGAACAGGCACCCCCGGTAGCCTGTGTGACTCCGCTGTGTTCCCATACACTCAGCCAGGATCCCGTTACAGCCCGCTGCGGCTGGAGCCTCAGTGTTGGTGGAGCAGGGAAGATGCGCACATGCTTTCTTGTGGGTTGGATAAAAGGGGCGGGCTTGGACATCAGAGAGGTGCACAGATGCCTCAGATGAGTCCAGGGAGAACATCATGCAGAAACAACTTTATCCTTTTTCTTCCCATATACACCAACCTTGCTCTTTCTCCCAGAACATGGAGAAGTCTCCACAGTAACTGAACCAAAAGCATTTACAAACACTGTAGAGATAGCAAGGAGCCCTGGTGACGCAGTGGGTAAGCGCTCGGATGCTAATCGAAAGATTGGCCATTTGAACTCATCAGCTGCTCTGCAGGAGAAAGATGTGGCAGTCTGCTCCTGTAAAGACTGGAAACTCTCCAGGGCTGTTCTACTCTACACACATGGGGTCCCTATGAGTCGGAATGGACTGGACGTCAATGGGTGTGGGTAGGTACAGAAAGATTTTTTTCCTCAGCCCTTGCAATGGCAGAGATTAGCGTTTGATACCTTGATGGTCTGCACCTTCGAAGTAAGAAAACATCTCCTAATAAGCTCCTAAATTAGAGAAGAGAGGAGGCCCGGCTAACCTCCACATGCTATAGGCATCAGAAACATGGTAAAACTAAACCTTAACACTAATTTTAACAGCTTAGGAATGCCAGAGAATGTGGTAAACTAAAGAATAATTCCACTGGGCAAATCCACAGTGGCCTCTACTAGCTAATCAGTTCTGTGGGTTCTAAGAGAACCAATTTTCTACATTAGAAAATAAAAAAATTACTTATCCCAGGTGAAAGGGGAAATAGAAACATCAAGTCTTAAATGTCTAATTAAAACTTTGTGAAAATCAGCTAGCAAAAACTGAACACTGTGATTTAGATTCAAAAATAAGAAGAGAATGACTTTTCATATAGCAAAAGGAACACCGTCCATCTTGGGAAGGCAAACTCTTATTCTAACAAGGCCAACATTGTGCAAAGCACATTTTCAAACTCCTCTTTGGGAACTGGTTTCAAAATTAATTGCTCCAGAATCTCAGTCTCATCTTGTTTTAGACCAAAGCTGTTTTTACCTAGTCTGATCATGTCGATGTTAGGCCATTTCCAAAAATTAAATTCTTTCTCCAAGAGTAAATGTTTGCCACCACTGAGGAGAAACATACCTCAGGTTCTGAGGGAAATCTGAAAGTGGGTTTCAAAAGCTTGTGGGCAATAACTGCACTGCTGAAATAAACATGTGATCCTATAGGACAGAGTAGAACTGCCCCATAAGTGTTCCAAGGCTATAATCTTTACGGAAGCAGACTGCCACATCTTTCTCCCGTGGAGCGGCTAGTGGATTTGAACCACTGACCTTTCAGTAAGCAGCCAAGCACTTAACCACTATGCAACCAGGGCCCCTTTTTGCACCACCACCAAAAAAACTCATTGCCATCCAGTCAATTCTGACTCATAGTGACCTTATAGGTCATGGTTGAACTGCCCCATAGGGTTTCCATGGCTGTAATCTTTACAGGAGCAGACTGCCACATCCTTCTCCTGCAGGATTTGAACTGCTGACCTTTTGGTTAGCAGCCAAGAGCTTAATCACTGTGCCACCAGGGCTCTTAAATAGAGATAACAAACTCTAAAAGGAAGTAAGGGATGTCTGAGGTTCTGTGAGAGTCTATTAAATCTGTACAAAGTTTTGAGAAATTCAACATCTTTTTAAATAAAATTGACCAAATATCAGAAGATACTAGTCTACAGGACAAATAGTCTCCACAAACCATGGCCTCATCTATACGGAGACCAGAAGAGCTAGATGGTACCTGACTATCACTAACAACCGTTCTCACAAATGACTGACCCGGATAGAATGGGAGAAAAATGTGGAACAGAACCCAAATTCCTAAACAAACAAACAAAAAACAGACTTACTGGATAGGTTGAGACTGGGGGACTCCCCAGGACTATTGCCCTGAGATACTCTTTAAATCTCGAACTGAAACTAACCTCTGAGGTCACCTGGTAGCTAAATAACAGATTGGCTCACAAAATAATAGGTATCATCCATAAGTACTGTGCTCCTTTAAAAAATCACCTATATGAGACCAAACAGTCAACTATTACTTTAAAGCAAAGATGAGAATGTAAGGGGGCAGGGAAACTAGATTAATGGAAACATAACAACCAGAATGGAAATAATGAGAATGTTCACACATTGTGAAGAATGTAACTAATGTCACTGAACAATTTGTGTAGAAATTGTTGAATGGGAATCTAAACTGCTGTGTAAACCTTCACTGAAAACATAATAAAATATTATTTAAAAAGTTGACCAAATATCTGTCAATTATAATAATATGTGAGCATAATTGGCCTGCCTCAGCTCTACGTCATTCTTTTTTTCCCCTCTCTGATTTTGCTGTCTCTGAAAGTCACATTGACATCTCTGGAACCACTGGAAATTTTTCAAAGCTCCAAAGTTTTCCAAGGTGCTTACTTAGGAAGTTGGATTGCTTGATGTGCAGTTATTGAACTTTTCCACAGGTTTCCTATTCATGTGGTGAAGAAATCAATACAGATGAAGCGATTGTATAAAGCCCTGATCCTTTTCTCATTATGGTATCTGCACTTCAGCTGCGCACAGATCAAGCACACCTGGGACCTCACAGGTTTTTTGGGGGGAGGAGGTGGGATGGGGTGGAAGGATAGGTAGTGGCAGTTTCTTGGAATAAAGAATATTAATCTCTCAAGGCTTCTACCCAATTTCTTTAGAAGCCACTAGGGTAGTGGGGCAAGCACAGCATTCTCTGTAGCGGCGTGGTGGGGAGGAGTGGGGTCCCAGGCAGGGAGTAGTACCTGCCCAGAGTCACCTCAGTGCCTCATGCTCCACTCCAGACCCACTTGTTTGAGCCCCAAAGGGAGGAAGACATGGGCACACGCTATGCTTAGTGCCCACATTTTTGAGGTCTTCATTCCAAGTGCGAGTTTAAAGCAGCCGCTGGGGCAGTCAGTGTGGCAGAGTTGGACGCTTTTGGGTCAGAGTTTCAAATCTTGCCCTTACCATATATTGGTTACTTAACTTCTCTGGATGTCTTAGCTGCAGAATGGGGAGGAATGCCAGCCTCAAGGAGTCACTGACAGGACTCCAAGTGGAAGGGAAATAACTTGTGTAAGCATCTGCTTAATACAAACACAGCGCCCTCACATTTAAGCTCCACGACAACGCTGAGCACGGGTTTAATAATTTCATCACACAGCTGGGACACTTAGACTCAGAGGTAGTAGTAAGTGGTGGAGACAAGGTTCACACCCAGGCCTGTCTGACTCCGAATCCTGCGCCTTTTCTGCTACCGCACGGTACTCAGTAAATGCTGTGTTCTCTTCAGGAAGATTCCTTGAAGCTAGAGGCAATAGCGGAGTGTTGTCGGAGCGGGAAGCTAGGGGATGGAGACAGACTCTGTAATGGTTTGTTGAAGGCAGTGGTGTTTTGTGGGAACGTGCTAGCAAAGGAAAGATGTGTTTTCAAACCCATGTCCTTAATACCAGCCAAGGTCAACCTGAGAACAATTTGCAGTGGAAAATTACACCCAGTCAATTCTGCCTGATCCTAATTAGGAGCTAACCTCTTTTATTAGGTGAACTTTTTCTTTATTCCTTCAGTGTGGAGAATGGACTGTAATTTGTTAATGAAATAGTATGCTAATATATGTAGTTTTACAATTTGTGGTTGATCAAGAGAAAATTTTCTTTTGTTAGAAAATAGGGCTTTTGTCTTTTTTATTCCTTCAAAATCATTAGTTCTTTAAACATGTTCTTCTGGTCTCATAATAAAGGAGTAGAGAATGAGACCACCTACTTCTTCCAGACCTTTCTTTTACATCTACCCAGTCTCCGTGGTTTTGTGGTTTTAATTCAGTGATTGTTTATTCGATTCTCAGAAGACACTCTCTGAGGTGTAGGTTGCAGCCCCAAAGAAATTTACAGTCAAACACAATCAAGGCTGATACACATGTAGACAAGTGAGAGATAATGGGGGCAAAAATACCCCAGACAGTACAGATTTACATCCCAGGCCTGATGCCACTGCTGGGCCTCATTTGTTACTCTGGGCTCTTTTATCTCACTAGGCTTCTGAGTGAGGAGGAGCAATGATTATAGAAGTGCGAGGAACAGACCAGATGCCCCAATTTCTCTTCGTCATTATGTCTCTTTCTATGTACACCACATGGCTGGTTAGATTCTGGGCCTTGGTTCTTAATTTGGAAATAGCTGGAAATGACATGCATCTCGTTGATGGTGTTCTCCCCACAGTACTAAGAGGGCAGTTCAGCTTAGGAAACATTGATTGAGCACCTGTGTGCCAGGCATTGTGGTAAGGCTTGGAGGTAAAAGATGAAGAGGACTTGGTACCTACCATAGTAAACCAGTTGCCACCGAGTCAATTCCGAATCATGGTGAACCCATGTGTTTCGGAGTAGAACTGTGCTCCACAGGGTTTTAAATGGCTGTAATCTTCCAGAAGTATTTTACCAAGCATTTCTTACAAGGCGCCTCTGGATGGATTTGAACAACCAACCTTTTGGTTAGTAGATGAGCGCTTAACCATTTGCACCACCCAGGGACTCCACCTGCTGTAGAGAGGGTTTCCACACACTGCAATGAGTTAGACAGATCCACAGACAGACACTTTCAACATCAAGGGCAGGCGTGGCAATGGAGGTATGGACAGGGGCAAGGGGAGAGCAGAGAATGGGTGCTTGGCCAGTCCAAGGAGGTGCCCTGGGCTGGGACTTGAAAAGGACTAAGAGATCCACAACTAAGAAGGCGCTGAGGACCCTTCAAGCACAGAGACCAATCGAGCCAAGGCTCAGGGTGTGGGCAGTATGAAGGAATGAAAAGCAGTGAGACAAAATATCGAATTTGAGGCAAAAGGCTGCAGGTACTGAGAACTGACAGAGGTCACAGAGGGTCTGTGAGTCCTAGAAAATGCAGAGAAGGTTGAAAGAAGGAAAACCATCTTGAGCTTTTCTGAAGTACAAAAAGCACAAAAATAAAACCCCCTCTCCAGAAAATCTCCAGCTTTTCTCCTTAAGGACAACACTGAATCTGCCCTTGTTTCAATCTCTCTTTAATACAGAATCATCCCCAGTGACCATCCACTCAGGTACTTGGTGTTCTGTAGAAGACTTGAGGGCTTTGGGCGCTGGCTGTGCCGTTTCCACACACTGCAAACACTTCAGAGAACCTGTGCTTACTCTGAGGAAGATCCCTTCCCAGGCATCAATGGGAAATCACTCTCTTTTCCCCAAAGTTGTCTTTGTCAGGAAATTGAAGCTTTCTCCTTAACCCTCCATGGATTCCTGTCCCCTCAGACGTACAACTAGTGAACTCATTTGTAAAGGAAACACAAACTGCAATCTTTTGCTTTGTTTGCTTGAAGCAGGTTGTGATTTTGAGAGTTGTTTCTTTTCTCAAACACTTTAAACCAACTATTTTCAATGGAAAAATACTGTATAAGTACAAGGTAAAAAAAAAATCAAATGGTGCAAACCATTAAACATTAATTATCTCCCTCCAGTCCACTCCTCAGAAGCCACTGCTCATAAATTTCTTGTATAGCCTTCCAGAATTATTCCACAGAGAGCATTGAGTTCTCTAGACTATACACATTTAGTAAGGAACATGTTGTTAAATAAATAGCAGTCTGTGGTGGAGGCTGTAAAATATTCTCCAGCAGGGTCTATCAGGAGTCAGGGCCCAACTCACATCTTACCACTGAACCCATTGCTGGAAAAACACCTTTAATTTCCTAGATTCTGTTCTAGCTTGCTCTCCTTCATATCATCTTTCCCACACAGGAAGGCATTTGTCTGCCTAATGACCTGCAAGCAGGAAGGATATTCAGTAACCTCGCTTTGTTCTGTTGACCTTCACCGGAGACGCCTCAACAGATCATTTTCGGAGAAGATGGACAATGAGCATAGTGGGTGCTCCAGAAATCTTTATTAAGTTTGTTTTTCTCTGCTAGCTTGATTGCTCCATTTTAACCCTTATATCTATAATTTAAAATTTTTATTTGTTCCCCAGATATTTCCCAAGCACCTCTTATGTCGTCAAAGACTGTGTACTATGCAGATGAGAATAAGGGTGAACTTGTGTCCTGTGATAAGCACATGCTCTGGGGGTTGGAAAGCAGGGCAAGCTCAGGGGAGGAGGTGGCATTCAAGGCTGGGTGGATGTGATGCAGGACCAAAGGACTGGGGGAGATCCTTGTTGAGATCCCATGCCGATTTGTGTTGACTATTCAGTTTTGAAGCATCTGCATTGCCCAATTTTGGTTGAACATTGTGGTTAGTATGTATTTCTTACATTGATAAACATCTGCATATAGACATGAGATAAAATATATATAATCTGAGAGAGATTTGAATTGCTTCTGAAAATGATTCAAATAATGAAGAATTTTTATACTTCATTTTTTTTTCTTGAATAAATCTTAAACTGTGGTGAAATGATTACTGACGTGCTTTGAAAAGTCTGGTATCCCTTTAAACAGATCAGCGTTTAGGGTGTGCACCAGCCATTCAAGGCGATTCATCATGGGGTGTTACTATATTTGCTTCTCTCGTCAAAGCCAGCTTTTCTTTATTTAGCACTTTTATGTCTTAATAGAGGTGGTGGTGGTGTTGGGGGTTTGCTCCTGTGACAGTTAAAACTTGGGAGGAATATCTCCCTGCATTCTTCTTTCCTATCAAAAATGTGATAGGAAATATGGAAACTTAAAGAAATGTGTTTAGTACAAACAACCAAGCCTGCCCTTCCAAAATGATACCATTTTACCAAATACACTGTTTGGGAGGAATAATTTTTAATGTCAACCTCAAAAGTCTGTAAATCAAAAATAGAAGAGATCTTTTTAAGACCTTTGTCACACCACAGAGCATGCAGGCATGCTTGTTAATTCATGATGACATTTTAAGTAGTTCTATTTTACCAGAAGCGGTAATGGCAGGGCATATTCCCATTTCGAAGGTGGTTTTCAACTTCAGCTCAACTCCTGTGGTGAGGAAAGAGCAAGTGGCAGCCCAGCAGCTCCATGGTGCAGCCTCAGGTCAGCGCCTGCTGTATTCTGGCTCAGCAGAGCAGTGAGCAGAGGGCCTCTGCTGCTTGACTTTTCTTCAGGTGACTTCTAGAGGATCCACCTGAGAGGAAATCCCCCACTAAGTCACAAAAGAAGTATCTATTGTGAAATTTTGTAGTTAAAGCTAAGCTTAGAAGAACAGCAGAAAAGGTAGAAGCATGCTAACTAGCTCCATTTGTACATAATCAGGATATCATGAGCATCAGCCTTGGTCTGGAATATGGTTCTACAGTTCCCTTCACTCTACAATTTCAGTATCACCTACTTAGATGTGTTTCTATGGAGAAATCTATGGTTTCACTTTGGTAGATTAAATCTTGCGTTAAACATGTCATACTGGTCTAGGCAAATCATAAATGCCTTATGCCTAATTTCTTTTGATTCCTGAGCTAAAATTTGAGCTTGAACATTATTTCCCATTGCCGTCGAGCTGATTCCGATTCATAGCAACCCTATAGGACAGAGAATAACTGCCCCATAAGGTTTCCAAGGAGTGGCTGGTGGATTTGAACTGCCAACCTTTTGCTTAGCAGCTGATCTCTTAATCTTTGCACCACCAGGGCTCCGGAACATTATTTAGCTATGTATAATTTTAGGAAATTAAAAATAATTAAATGAGAAGTGGGTAAGGTATTTATTGTAGCAACTATTTATAGTAGCACACATTGGAAACAAACAATTCTAAATGCCCATCAATTTTAAAAAGAATAAATAAATTGTGGTATATTCAAGTTGTTAGGTGCTGTTGAGTCGCTTCCGACTCAGTGACCCTATGAACAACAGAAGGGAACACTGCCCAGTCCTGCACCATCCTCACAATTGTTGCTATGTTTGAGCCCGTTGTTGTAGCCACTGTGTCAATCCATCTCGTTGACAGTCTTCCTCTTTTTCACTGACCTTCTATTTGACCAAGTATGATGTCCTTCTCCAGGGACTGGTCCCTCCTAATAACATGTCCAAAGTAAGTGAGACAAATTCTCACCATCCTCGCTTCTAGGGAGCATTCTCACTGTACTTCTTCCAAGACAGATTTGTTTGTTCCTCTGGCAGTCCATGGTATACTCAATATTCTTCACTAGCACCATAATTCAGATGCATCAGATTCAAATGTGGTATACTTATCCAATGAAATAAATTAAAGCTACATATATCAACAGCATTGAGTGAAAAAGTTTGAAAGCATTCTTGATACTGTTGTACTAGTAATCTATTACTGGTATTTTGTTAAAAGTACCCCAAAACTACCATCTTAAAACAACATTTATTTTCATAGTTTCTGTGAGTCATGAATGGGAGCAGTTTAGCTGGGTTATTCTGGCTCAGGGTCTCTCATAAGGCTGTTTCTAAGCTCTTCACGTGGCTGCTGGCAGGCCTCAGTACATCCACTTCCAAGCTTCTCCCAGTGAGCCTCTCCACAGGGCTGCCTCATGACATTGTATGACATAGCTGGCTTTCCCCATAAGTGAGGGATCCAAGAGAGAGCAAGAAAGGGACCATCCAAAACGGAAGTTACAACCTTTTTATAACCTAATCTCGGAAGTGATGTTTCCATCACTTCTGTCATATTCTGTTCATTAGAGGTGAGTCCTTAAGTCCGGCCCATACTCAAGAGCAGGGAATTACGCAAGAATGTGAATACCAGGAGGTGGGGGTGATTGGGAGTCATCTTGAAAGCTGCTACCACAGCTTCTCTTTCATCCTCTTGCTCTGAGAAGACTAGACTCTGGCTTATTTCTGGGGTGTGGATTGTGGCAGGAAAAGGAGTGGGGAAGGATACATTGATGGAAACTAGTCCCTCTCTCCCCTTTTAATTTCTAGAAACAATGTCTTATAGATTCAGGACTTAATAGGTTATTGAAATATATTTTCGGTGAAATAAATTGGTGAAATGTTTTGGTAAAGTGCTCCTATTTAGAATGCTTACTTTTGCCTAAATAGCACTCTCACTTGCTTACTGTATTGTCCTGAGCTTTCTAATAAACATTTTGGGTGTCATTAGGTTTTCTTGTAATTCTTCATCTTGGATCCAAGACATTTGATTCTCAATTACAGTTGCCACTTCTCTTTCTCTCATTGTTCACCAGGGTAGAACAGATCTCATTTTTCTGTCTACTGAACCCATAAAACGTACGTAATTACAGCTTGGGTGTTATACATTTCCCGTTTTTATTTTAACACATCATCATTGTTACATTCTCTTCATCTGATTTTATTAAAATATTTTTGTTCTGGAGAATTTTCCCAGATATAGTATTGCTGTATTTGGTAACTTCTTTGTGGTCCTTTTAGCTGTTTTCCAGCATCTTTAAGGCATGCATTTTTGTTTTGATTGCTGATTCATGGGTTTGCAGGACTCACATGCAGATTGCATCTCTGTGAACAGTTAGTTATTTTAAATACATCAGAATTGTCCCTAGAAGATTTCCTAAACAAAAGCTGATTCCAATCAATTTAGTTAAATTCATTCTGAATTACCTCAGACTCTGTCTTTAACACATTCAGTATTTATGCAATGCATCCTCATGAGTGTTTCAAATATAGTGTTTGCAGATAGGATGAAGCATCCAAAAATAATTAACACAGTGGGCAAAGATAACGAAATGACAGCTGAAATAGAAGATGCAAATGTACAATCATTTGCAGCATGAAAAGTAACAATCAATTGAGAGTAAATCTTTCTGGATTGGAGAGCTGCAAACAGCAGCAGGACCAATGTTTATGAGCTGTAGCATTTTACAAGATGGACAGGAG
The DNA here is from genome assembly GCF_000243295.1 of Trichechus manatus latirostris. Lineage (NCBI taxonomy): Eukaryota > Metazoa > Chordata > Mammalia > Sirenia > Trichechidae > Trichechus > Trichechus manatus. Next base: position 8,666,785 of record NW_004443953.1, read on the forward strand.
CCAGGATCATCACTGTGGCATATTACATGATCTGGGCACGTTTATGTTTCCGTAATTGATTAGAATTGTCCATGGAGAATGTTCTTTGCTTCAATCCAAGGATTTCTTCAATGTTTCAGTTTCTCCAAAGGCCACTTGTAGGGTAATGTGTTTTTAGAGGAATGCATTTTTCTAAAGTATCAGAAAATAAGATTGAGGTTTTACTAAGATGTCTGTATTAGTCTCATTGTTTCCACTAGAAACTGCATTATATTAGAAGTCGGTGGTATAATTTTTTCTCCTTATTTTTTGTTTAGAATTAGGTTTCAGAACTTGGATAAAACTATGTAAAATAGTTGATTTTGAAGAAAAAAACTTTGCTTTTAAAATGGGAGGGTTTAGGGTTTTACTGAATATACTTAAATTGATTCTCATGCTTATACAAGCATGGGG
>NW_004443953.1:8669782-8682251 GCF_000243295.1 Trichechus manatus latirostris
CCCAAGATTTTTTTCAAATCGAGATGTAAAAGTCTTGGGGAAAATATTCAAGGCAAGTAGAATCCATAAAACCTCATTAAAAAAAACCCTCAAATTTGAAGAACTTTATTTTTCAGAAATCGTACAGAATGTTCCATGATGAAAAGTGGAAGAACTAAGGCTGAAACTGTGAGAATAAATCTTTCTAGAAATCATGATAGCTGTCTTCCATTACTTAAAAACCAAGCTTCCAGGACAACTCAGAATCAATTACCATTCTCAGTATTTTTGAGGACCTGGAAATAATATAACCAGAACATATTAAACTCAAAATTTGTATCTTCTTGTGTTGCTTAGATTTAGAATTTAGATTTCTGAAAGCAGAAAAAGAAAGCTAATCTGAGGGCTCAATACATATCTTTGAAGCAAAGTTCTTTTATATTCAGTAATACTCAACTGAAGATATAAAACTTAATTCAGGTCTTCTCTTTAAGAAAACAGATCATTAAATAATTTTTGCCTACTCACTTTGGATTATTTCAGAAGGACAGAGGCCAGTAGTTATTAACAATCCATATTCTTTGAACATATGAGTTCCTCCTTGGGGGGTTCTTTAACTGTCAATAGTTAGCAGCAGAGATAGAGGGAAGGGAGAGGTCTCCTGAGATAAGACAGAACTAAAACCTCAGGCTGAAAGGCTTCACAATAGTTTGAAGTTTTAAAATACCTATCACATCTAAGATTTACTGCTTTATAAAAACTTTCCATTCTCCTTTTCCATAAATACTAATAATCATCATAATAATAAAACTACCAATTAAACTTAAGTATATCTTTCCTCTGTTGACAGATGATGTAAGGATTAGGTAAATACCATACTCTTGGTTAGTTTGTGAGAGTAGTTGTGATCTTCAGAAGAGCAGATGTCAGCTAAAGTGAGTGTGTGGTATTTTAGAAGCCAAGTCTCCGTGTTCATTTAGTTATTCAACAAATATTTATCAAGCAGTTACACATGCCAAGCCTAGTAGGTCCTGGTAACAGAGCAGTGAACAAAAGTGACAAAAATCCCTGCTCTTGTGGAAGTTTGTCAGGAGAGGCTAATAATAAACAAACTTTTTTATAGTGGTGATGAGAACAATGGAGAACAACAAAACAGGAAAACAGGACAGGGAGAACTGTTGGGCTTGGGTAGGGTTACCATCTAAAATAAGATGGTTAGACTCACAGGTGTCTGAGAAAAAGAACATTCCAGACTGAGGCAGCAGCAAGGGCAAAAGCCCGTCAACATGTTCAACCAGTAGCAAGGTGACCAGTGTGGCTGGCATGGAGTGAGCAACAGGGAAAAGGACTAGGTCAGAGACGTGGTGAGGGGAGGAGGCCATAGACCCTGTAGGACCTTACAGGCATTAGTAAGGATTTTGGCTTTTATTCTGAGCTGGAAGGGCACTGGAAGTATTTGAACAGAATAAACTCATGATCAGACTTAAGTTTCAAAAGAGTAATTGTTGTGTAAGGAAAAGACTAAAGGGGCAAGAGTAGCAGCAGGGAAGCTAGTCAGGAGGTGGCTTGGTGGAGGTGGTTGAATTCTGGACAGATTTTAAAGGCAGAGCTGAAAGAATTTGCTGATAGATTAGACAGGGGTTGGGAGAAAAAAGAGAGTTGTGATGGATTGAATTGTGTCCCCTAAGAAGATATGTTGAAATCTTAAGCCCTGTACCTATAAATATGATCCTGGTTGGAAATAGGTTTTTTGTTATGTTAATGAGGTCATACCAGAGTAGGATGGTCCCTAAACCTAATCTCTTCTGAGCGGCACCTTATAAAGGGCAGAAGAGACACAGAGAGACACAGTGAGAGATGCCGTGTGACCATGGAGGCAGATGCATCTATCTATAAGCAACAAAAGAACGCCAAGGATTACTGGCAGTCACCAGAAATTAGGAGGCCCATGTCACTGTATCCTCTACCCGTCAAAGCCATCAATGGATTTTGGGAAGTACAGGAAGAGAAGAGCTCCATAGCCACGTCCAGGACATAGATATGCTCCCCTTTAAATGCTGCAACTGTTACTGTTGGGGCTGGAAGTTTACCTACTTGGTTTCCTATGTTCTTGTGTTAGGGATCACAGGGATATGGAGATTGTTTCTGACAGTTGGATTCCAGTTGGTCTTAAAGGTAACAAGAATCAGGAGGACCTGTTTATAAGGGAACTGAAATCTACTTTATCTAAGGAATATGACCGGTAAGATTGAGAAACAACACAAGTATTTTAGGAGATACACGAGTAGTTTTAGTTTTTAGCTCAGTCGTGGTAATGGTGGTGGTGTTGTGTGCCACTGAGTCGATTCTGACTCATAGTGACCCTGTACGAGAGTAGAAGTACCCCACAGGCTTTCCTAGGCTGTAATCCTTATGGGAGCAGATCACCAGGTCTTTTCTCCCCTGCAGCTGCTGGTGGGTTTGAACTGCCAACCTTCTGGTTAGCAGCTGACCACTTAACCATTGCGCCACCAGGGCTTCTTTTGATAATGGCAGTAGTGAGGGGGAAATAGATATATTTGTGTGTGTGCTGGGATGGGAGTAGCAAGGGAAAACATTGGAAGGAAACAGAGGCTTTCTGTTTCTTACCAACTAGTGTCAACCCTACGATCACACACTTCATCCCAGGCAAGAGCACCGGATTTTTGCTTAGTGAAGCCTACACACTTACTTTCTTCATTCACTGCCTACCCTTTCTCATTGCCTACTCAGGTTCTTACCTGCTGCAATCTAAGCTTCCTTCCTTCTTATTTTGCTGAAATCATTTCCTTAACAATCACTAATGGCCCACTACCCCCAAACCCAGGACCTTAACTTGGTTCTCATTCCCTTGACCTCTTGTATTTAGTACCCATTCGTCCCTGGGTGGCGCAAACGGTTAACATGCTCTGCTGCTAACCAAAAGGCTGAAGGTTCCAGTCCACCCAGAGTTGCCTCAGAAGAAAGACCTGGTGATCTACTTCAGAAAAATCAGCCACTGAGAACTCTACAGAGATGGCAACTGATTACCCATCACAGGATGGATTCAAGCCCTCTCGGCTCCCAGCTGTTGCCTCTCTCCACTGGTTCTCTCAGAATGTTCTCCGTCATATCCTTCTCTGGCTCCTCCTGCCTCCTTACTGTAGTTATGTTCTGAATGTTCTTTCTTTGGCCTGCCTTGCTATGCTTCCTTGCTAGGTCTATCATCTATACATCGGTGCCAGATTAATTTCCCTAAAGAAAGTTACCACAAAGCCAACCTCTGACCACTGGCGACTTGCCAAGGAATTCCACTACACATACATAAGATTTGCAGTCATTACCCTCTAATTTAAGGTCATACCACAGACTTTTCCATCCTTCACTTCTGCTGATTCCTTTTGTGACTCTGAAAATGCAGACCAACTGGACACTAGGCTGGGCTATCTCAGAGCCTTTGTTAATGCTGTTCTACCTAGAATGTACTTCTCTCCATCTCTCCTTTTCAATTCTAACCATTTTCAAAATTCAGCCTAAATGTCCCTTCATGATTTTTCTAAGTAATCCTTCACCTCTGAATGCCCATAGAATTTTGTCTATGTCCCTATTATTACTGCAATTTTTTTCCTTCATTTTAATTATGTACATCTTCTCATCACCAGGCTATTTTGTTTGAAGGTAGGATATGTCTCTGAGTCATGTGGGTATCAGAGTACTCGGCACGGTGCCTAGAATAAGCATTTGACTGACACATCAATGACTTTGAACTGATAAAATACAGAGGAATATAAAATGACACACCATGAAATTAGAGTTGTACAATGTAGTAGCCAGCCCAGAGCTGCAAGTCTGAGAGATATAGTGGGCTGAGGATATTCCAGTTAAGAGAGCACTTTATAACCCAGAGCACTGAAACCTTTTAAACATAATAACTATACATATACTTCCAAGAAAACAAAATTCCCTTCAGAAATTTTAGGAGGGAAATTCTTTCAATAATCACGATTTGGAAGGACTTAAAATACTGGTGAAATCCTTGGTCCACTAAAAGTTATGAGAAGTTAATCATTTACAGCTCTGAAAATAGTAGTACTGATCTATGCTGGCACATATGTCCTGTTAGAATGCACACTTGACAGTAAAATTTTGGTTGAGTAATAAATGAGGATAAAGTCGAAGACAAATAGTGTTGCTTACTCACTGGAATAAGATGGACTTTTCTATCCAAGTGCACCTTACCTTACTAGTGTCCTCTGTGGTTTATTCTGAACTAATCAATTTTAATCTTGCTTCTGAGCAGGACTGTGTTGACTTCTAAATAAAGTATTAGTCACATTTTTCTTTTTTGATGAATATAACAGAAATTCTCCTTTTTTATCACTCCTATGTCCTGTGTCGTATGTCCAATTAAGGAACCCTGGTGGTGCAATGGTTAAAGTGCTTAGCTGCTAACTGACAGGTCAGCAGTTTGAACCTTCCAGCTGCTCCGAGGGAGAAAAGACCTGGCAATCTGCTCCTGTAAAGATTACAACCTAGAAAACCCTATGGGGAAGATGTACTCTGTCATATAGGGTTGCTGAGTCAGAATTGGCTTGATATACACCACCACCACCAACAAATGTCCTGTGTCGTATGTCCAGTTAAGTAAATCCCCACCTCCCAAACCTGCCTGCTCTCTAACAAAAAAGAATGATGTTGATAAACATGAAGACAGTGAGATTGTTCCTCTTCAGTTCCTTGTGTGGACTGGTGGCGGTCTATACATACTATGTATGTATATATATATTTATATACTATATACTATATATTTTCTTTTAATTCCAATAAATCAATGGTTAAGGTATGAATCTGAATTAGGAAATAAGCCCTGCCAAAGGAACAGCAAAGAGAACTCTTTCTGTGAACTAAATTTCTGAGATCAGCGTCCTTCAGATACTTCGTCCTCACTGTACTGGGTGGGTTTACACTAGCTATTTTGACTTAATTTTGGGAAGCCAATGTTCTGGTTTCCCCCACCCTACTATTATTCTATGTTTTTAGCATGCAAAAGGAGGTACACACGAGCAATATGTTCTAATTTCTGAAAAATGTTTAAATTCTAGTACTTGTGAAGGTTATGCTGGGAAGTATTTTAAAATAATTGACCTCAGGGCCAAGAATACCTCAAATTACTTTGCAGAGATAGAATTTCATTCCAATAGTATATATATTATATGGACATTAAATTTTAACAAATTTTTTGGTTTGAAAAAATTGTTTTTCAAGATGGAAGATATTTAAACATAGAGAAACTTGCTTTATCACAGGTTAAAACCTATGTGTAGGTGCAGAAAATTTTATGTTTGTCTCAGACCCATCCTGGACAGCATAAAGACAAAGAAGTGTCCTAGGTGGTTTAAACATGTTACAACATGAATTAGAATGCAAATCCCTCCTTGTGTAAATATACCAGGAAGAGAGTGGAAGTGAAGTCTTGAAGCAGAAGGGAGAGAAAAGAGGAATACAAGAGTAAGAGGGGATACAATGGGAAGAAGAATAAATAACTGGGTCTACTCATCTCCAAGTGGCACTCTAAACATTTTATTTCCACCAGTTACAGTATCTACATCTTCTAAGATCAGTATATTCTGTTTGTTGTTTTTTTTATCATCATTGGGTTCTGTAATATAATTTTACATCACATTTTGTCAACATTTATGACTATAAGAAATTCTTAAAACTGCTTCAATGTGTAATCAGATCAAAGTACACATTTTGCTAACAAGTCATATTGTGTGTCACTGTATAGATTTAGCCTGTATATTTTTGCTGCAGAATTAGAAATCTGTTACAACAAATCCTAAAACTGTCAAGCCTCAATGTATTTCTTGAGAATAAAAGAAGCCAATAGTCACTGCATTGTGAGATGTGAAATATTGATTGACAATTCCTAAATATCATCTCAGATATGCACCAAATGAAAGATTCTTACAAACTCATTCATTTTACATATCAACAAACCCATGAAAACAGCATTATAAAAGGCAACATCTGTTATAAGGCCATCGCAGCTAATTTTGTCTTGCTGGTGTCAATACTGCAGCCGTTGTCAATTTCCTGGGTGTCCTGAGGTTAGAAGTAGATTCCACTAAGACAAACATCAAGTAATTTGACTTTGTCTAGACAACTGAACAGTCAGACTTCATAACCATGTCTTTCAAATGGATTGTTCAGGTCAGGTTACTTCACTGCCAAGTCAGTCAGGCATCAGAGACCTCCATGTTGACCTCTGCGGAAATGCTTGCTGGTGCGACATTGAGATAAATGTCATACTGCTGGTCCAGGCCAAGGTAGCAGTCACTCATGAGATACAGTGTGTAGATATACCTAAAATATAAAAACAAAAATGAAATACTAACTTTCTATTCACAGTCATGTTTAATTTTTTCCAAATTTTGGTGGTGACATTTTGCTTACCTTCCAGGTAATTCGGGGGTATAAAAAGAAATGGAAGTAACATGATGATTGCGAACATATCCTACTCTTTTCAAAGCAATAAGTTCTCTCTTATCCACTTCTCCTAATATCAAAAACCATCCTTCATCTTTTAATTTGGGAAATCGAGGGGTAACTGCAGAGCTGTCTTGCTTTCCCTGTAAACCAGAAAAAAAAAAAAAAGCATTAATAATGTCTAGACCTTCTATACCACTTGGTTGTATAGCTTGTCTTACTTGAAGGCCATAAATCTACAGGGTTCAGATCTCTATTTTGGATGTTTTGATTTTCTTGCCTGCTGGTTTGATGTCTTTGATATGATATATCCACCTTTCTTCAAGACTTTTTCAAATCACATTATACATACTACTTTTGTGGCTATAACAACCAGAATATTTGGCTCAGTAAGAATAGAAAGTTCTGAATCTTGACATTTAAATTAGTAAATTTTTATGCCATTCTTGTAAATGATATTCCATTTATAGATGAATAAATTAAGACACAAGAATGTTAACTGAATTTTCCAAAGTCTTATTCACAAGGAGTCATGCTTAGGGGAAAAATGCCAATTAAGACTAGATTCTGGACTTCAGAGATGTTGTTAGTTGGCCATCAAGTTGATTCTGACTCACGGTGACTCCATGTGTGCAGAGTAGAACTGCTCTATAGGGTTTTCAAGGCTGTGACCTTTTGGAAGCAGATTTCCAGCCTTGTCTTCCAAGGCACCTCTGGGTAGGTTCAAACAGCTAAACCTTTTGACTGGTAGTTGAGTGCTTAACTGTCTGCACCACCCAGGGATTCCTGACCTGAGAGAATAATGAGCGCTATATCATATACTTACCCCCACAAGAACAAAACATATTAAAAAAACCCCACATATTCTCATAGATATATTACAAAGTCCTTTCTCTGAGGAATAGAAAATGTAAGCCAAGAAATTGTAAAATATATTAATCACCACAATCCAAGATTATTCTAGTGATTCTTTAAGACAATAACTTTGTGGCATAAAATGTACTAATAATGACATGCTTTTAATTAGCCTTCACTCAATATTCTAGAAGAAATTTTTCACTTAAGGTATGTTAAAAGAGAGGTCAGAGAACCATGTCTTCTTATAGCATTCAGAAACAAAATTGAGTTTTTTTTAGTATTATTAATATAATTTTTAAGTAGTAATATTAAGGTAAAAAAAAGAACTTGGTTCTTCCCCATGGTTTTATCTTTATGATTAGCATTACTTTTTTGTTAAGTTGTAACACATTAAAAACCAAACTCGCTGGTGTTGAGTTGATTTCAGCTCATAGCGACCCTGTAGGACAGAGCAGAACTGCCCGATAGGATTTCCAAGGAGTGGCTGGTGGATGTGAACTGCCAATCGTTTGGTTAGCAGCCAAGCTCTTAACCACTGTGCCACCAGGGCTCCTGTCAAGTCATCTAAGTCATGTAAAAATGCTCATATTAAAGGCTAGAAGTAGAAATCAAATGAATTGGGGCTTGGAGAAACAGTACTGAAGGGACACTGTGGTAACAGAAAGCTGGTGACCATTTTGTGTGTGAAAACAGAGGGAACGATACAAATGAACTACAACCTCACTAGTAAGGGCTTATTCTAGATATGGGAAAGCTCCCGAATCTGCTGAGTGAAAAAGAAGACAGATTTTCTTATTTCAATTGCCATGGTACCAAAACACCAATCTGCCCACATGCTGTGTACTCATATTCTTAGAGGATCAAATAATTATAGTGTCAGAGGCAACAGAAAAGGCCACAGTAATCTAAAATATAAATACTGTACATTTTTGGCCTGCAGGAACATTGACAAATCTCTTTCAGATGCATTATAATGACAGAAGCAGGCAGATGTGGCAACTGAGGCTCAGAAAATCTTAGCGACTTATTCAAATTCATAAAACTGACTAAGTGGTAAAGCTTCGATCTCATCTAAACCTAGCCCAGGGCAGTGCTTCTCAAACTTAAATGTCCTTACAAATCATTTTGGGTACTGGATAAGAGTACAGCTTTTGAGATCCCTCTCCCTGAGATTCTGATTCAGGCAGTCTGGAGTGGGGCCAAAGGATCTGTACTTTAAAAGGCACTCCAGGAAATTCTACTGCACTGAGTCTGTAGACCAGACTTTGAGAACAGTACTTGAGGCAATATTTTATTATGTGAGTTGGAGATTTTGGAGTGCAAAAATGGCACATGAGGAGAACTGACTAATGTCAAAAGACTGACTTGTGCTGCTTAAGGCCAGTTGAGAAAGCAGGATTCATGAATGACACGGACACATGAGTAATATAAAAGATATGTGTGGTGGTGCATGCTGGTATCTGGTGTGAAGTATGTGAGAATGGAAACCAAATACTATACCTTCTGGAACCCGATGTGGACTTTCTGCAAACTGACTTGAAGCACATACTCTTGGTCAGCATGCAATTTGATCCATTTGTTGTCATCTCGTTTGTCTGAAACCAGAGTTGGGATAGATAGTTCATTCTGTCCTTCACCTGAGTCATTCCACCAGCCTTTAATACTCAAGCTGACATCTATCACTGGCAAGCGAGATAAGAAATTCCATGCCTGAATAAAAAAAAGAAAGGAAAAATAATAGAGGAATGTTTAGTGTGAAATGCAATGACCAATTAAGAAAGTGTCCCTTTTTAAAAAATGAACTTTTAAATTCTGAGGTAATTCTAGATTCACATGAAGTTATAAGAAATAATACAGAGAGAACCTGTGCACCAATTTCCCAGTTTCCTCCTATGTAGCATTTGCAAAACTACAGCACAATATCACAACCAGTACATACTGACACTGATACAATCCACTGATCTTGTTCGGATTGCCCCAGTTTTACCTGTACTCATCTGTGAGCATGTGTGTGCAGAAATAATGTGCTTCCAATTCTGTAGTTTAAAGTCCTTTTGAAAATAACATAAAAAGATTTGTTCTATCTAAATGTACGATCCCTTTATTGTAAATCCCTTCTAGATATTGAGTGGCTATTGACTACACTATAAAGGTCCCTGGGTGGTGCAAATGGTTTGCACTCGAGTACTAATATAAAGGTGGCCGTTCAAACCTACCCAGTGGCACTTTGCAAGAAAGGCTTAGCAATCTGTTTTCATAAAGATTACAGCCAAGAAAATCCTATAAAGCAGTTCTACCCAGTAACACCTGGGGTTGCCATGAGTCAGAACTGACTTGACAGCAATGGGTTTAGTTTTTTTTTAACTATGTGTCTTTAGAGCCCTGGTGGCACAGTGGTTAGGAGCTTGGCTGCTAGCCAAAAGGTCAGTAGTTCCAATCCACCAGCCGCTGCTTGGAAACACTGTGGGGGTAGTTCTACTCTGTCCTATAGGGTTGCTATGAATCGGACTCAACTCGACGGCAATGTGCTTAGGCGTGTGTCCCTGGGTGGTGCAAACAGTTAAGCACTCGACCAGCCAAAAGGCTGGCAGTTCAAACCGACTCAGAGGTGCCTTGAGAGACAGGCCTGGCAATCTGCTTCTGAAAGGTCACAGCCTTGAAAATTCTATGAAGTAGTTCTACTCTGCACACATGGGGTCACCATGAGTAGGAACTGTCTTAATGGTAACTAACAACAACAGACTATTCTAAACTTATACCAAGTTTAAAAATATTTGTTGTTCAACTGGTTTGTTTTAGAGCAGCATTTATTCTACCATTTATGTGACTTCTAAGCCAGAGAGCATTACTTTGGTATATAAAGGCAATTGAAAAAAAAACTGTAATATAATTATTGATGTCAATCAATACCATTCATTGGCAACTTATTGTACAAAATGCTATTTTTTTAGTCCCGACTCAAAATTTATTCTATCATTCGGAAACAAAAACATTTCTATATGTCTCTATGTCATAAGGAGCCCTATAAGTCTATATGTCTGTAACCCTGTATGTCTGTATGTCATAAGGAACCCTATATTTGCTTCTTCTAGAAAAAATACGTATTTTTGGCATTATCATGCTGAGAATACCAATTAAAATGACACACATTAAAGAAGTAGAAAACATTTTACCAACTCTATTCTTGCTCTTTAAATTGAAAGATATTTGTGAGAAATCAGTGCGCAAATAGTAAGTGCTCATCATTGTTGAATGAATAAATAATAAATTCTAAAGTCCATGAAAGATAACATGAGCAACAAAGTAAACTCAATGTTCTATGATAAATAATTGTTATCCTTTTCTAAGATTTATAATTATGTGACAATATCACTATCAGTCAAAAAAACTTTTCAATAAATTGGCTATTTTATCAATTGTTATTTTCTAAGTTAGTTTTAAAAAGTACATTAATACTTTATTTTTGGTTTTTCTTTCTTTTTTAAAACATATGCCATAGGTTTCCTTATAAGCTTTGACTTCCTGTTTGCTAAGACTTTAGTGCTGTTGAGTACACCTGATTGAAGTCGAGAAGCCCTGATGAACCAAACTACCCCTTAAGAATAAAGAACTGTGAATTCAATGCAAATTCTCAATCTAACTCCAATCCTGTAACTTGTCTTGAGAATCTGAAATTATGTCTGGAACTAGATCTTGAAATGGTGAAGCCACAGAGTGGCCTACTCTGTGCTTCAAGGTAAAAATGATAGCCTATTTCCTGTTGAGAACCAACAGTCACCAGTGTAGAAGTCAAACCACTGAATGTTCTTCCAAAACTGGCCGGAGTGCAAAAGTGATCAAGGGGATACTAAATACACAATTTCTGTAAAGCATTTGATTTTGTGAGACAATACAGTAACATTGTCCACATGATGCAGTAGTTCACGTTTCTTTACCTGTACCATACTATTAAATTAGTAACCAATATAATGTTTTCTGTTATTAGTGTCTCCTTGGGATATTACTCTACAAAGCCTCCAAAAGTCGGATATGGCTTTTATATATATGTAACCTTTTTGTAGCACTTATTATTATTTCTCAACCCATAATGTGTACACATATATTTGTTGGGTATATATATATATATATTTATGTATATAAAACACGAGCTATTTTTAAAGAAACTGCTAAGACATTTCAATGCCAGCCAAACATATTTATCTGAGGATTAATCTTCATCTATTGAATCAGGCGAGAGCACTGCCATGCATACAATTATTTAATTAGCAGCCAAATCCTCTGCCAGTCAGCCTCCGTTCCAGGCATACTGATGGGGTAGAAGATGCAAATCTCACAGTCGTACTGCTTTTTCTCATTACTACTGCAATTAGCACTTAAATTGATGCTTTAAACATACTAATTTCTGGAATAATTCAGGATTTGTATGTTACCTGGGATCGCCTCACTGCAGAGCCGACACCAGATTGCTCTGCAAATTGAAGCACTTTTGAGCCAAATAACCATCATCATATCAGACATAGCCAATTTGCATTTGGTTTTAAAGATAACAGAATGGCAATTTATGCAAATAAATTAAGTAAGTTTACTTCTGAGTTCTCTCTGAACTAATTTTAAAACAATGTTCTAATTTTTCATCATATCTAAAACTTGGCTTGAAATCAATGTATGTTATGTTAGAAATCTGTTGTTGCTAATGGAAGCTTTGTTTTGATTTAAATATACTGTTTTTATTCACAATTTTAATGGTAATTTAGTTAGAAAGGTAGACATTTATTATGAATATTTAAATAGCTTTTTGTGCCAATTTTGGGTTCAACAGAAACTGAACAATCAGACTTGAATGCCTGTTACACTTTTTTCAAGTCTCGCTCAAAAATAAGTTCCACTAGAAAAAAAGACACGGTTTAGAAGTTTATTTAATACCTGCATTTGCAAATCAGTATGCTAATTATGCTATAAATCCTGAGCATTTACTCTGACATGGTTAGGGTAAAATTGCTTAAGACTTAAAGTCTAGATGTGCCAAATATTTCTGGCATTGTTCATTCATATTTTTGGCCTTCCCGAAGATGGTTTAAGAGAGATGACCCATGTTGGCTTTCACAACATAAATTTAGCTTCCTATATAAGTCATGGAGCCCTGGTG
>NW_004443953.1:8682351-8700089 GCF_000243295.1 Trichechus manatus latirostris
GGAGCCCTGGTGCTGCAATGGTTAAGAGCTCAGCTGCTATCTAAAAGGCTGGCAGTTTGAATCTGCCAGCCACTCCTTTGAAACCCTATAGGGCAGTTCTACTCTGTCCTATAGGGTCACTATGAATCGGAACAGACTCGATGGCACATAACAACAAACACCTAAGCATAAACAAAGGGAAAACTACTCTGAAGAGAGGGATTAAAAGGGTTCTGGGTAATGCAGCCTTGTGCTAGATAAGCTACACGAGGCCCTTCTCAACCGGCTGAACAGCATTATTCAGAAACAACTTCCAATAATGCTGATACTGCTACTAATTATTATTACTGTCATTATTTTAATATCATTTATTGAGCTTTTATTCTGTCATGAACCATATAAAGCAGTTTATATAATAATAGCTTGCTTAATTTTCACAAGAACTCCATGAGGCAGGTATTATGTTTTCATGTTCATAATTATGGTTAGCAAATGGCAGAGATGAAATTCAAACATTGGCAAGTCTAACTCTAAGAACTGTGCTCTAAATTTAGAAAACTCTTGGAATAACATTCAGACAGAGCAAGGGAGTCTTGAAAACATGGAAGAGATAGTCTTACCTGCTTCACTTTTGCTGGCTGCAGCTCACTTTGAACGATGGAGCCGAATACATGGTCTTTCCCTTCACAGGCATGGATCAGCTCGGGAAGGCACTCAATGGGGCCGTGGTAACCAGCACATGGGCCCTTAATAACTGGCTTCCATTTCCTAAGAAATCACATTAATATCAGTATAAATACTTCTTTCACACTACAAATGAGATTTTCTGACAATGATGGTTTATATACTTAGAACTGTATATAGCTAGTTTTTTAAAAATTGAGATTACTACGTAACTTTTTAAAGGCCATTATTGTACATTTTAAAAATCAGCCAGCATTCTCTAAGATATCAACCGAATGCAGTACTGCTGTCACTACATAAAATGTGTAACTCGTGTGTGAGCTCAGTAAATACTTAGGGTTCACAGACAGTGGATGTTACCTACAGGAAGGCACTAATGTGCACTAATGCTTCCACATGGATAAAGTACTGATCTGGAACTCTGACATGTTTTTTATGGACTCAGGCAAATGGGTTCAATATGATTACTTGAATAAAGTTTTAATTATAAACTATTGGGAATATAAAAGTACATTTTGGGAATCTCTGAGACTTTTATCACAAGTAGTATCAGATGTAGGTCATCTAAATCTTACTATTTCTTGCTTTTGGAGCAAGAAGAAAAATATACCAACATAGTACTATTAAGGTGACAGCAAAGAACTGGATGAAATCTCATAGGTCCCAAGCAGCTTCCATAACAGACCTGCATGCTGTGTGGGGTAGTACCCTTACATGCCTGCTTTACTGCTGAAACCCAACTCCCATAACTTTTAGTTCATACTGGAAGGGTTTTTGAAACTGAGCTGCAGAAATGCATGAAGTATCTGTCTTTCTCCCCCATGTTACCTGCTACTCATGTGACTCACTCTCTGAATGTGCCTTTCAGTTTTCAGGGACATCCTATGGTAGGGACTTGAGCACCATGATGACAAAATGCCCTGAAGCCCAGGACACTTGAGTCAAATCATGGGGCTTTCCTAAGGAGACCTCATGTGTGCCTGCAGTTCTTATTGGCGCCTGTACCTAGATGCCTCAGATGATTGCCATTCCTTCTCCAGCTGACAAGAGGTAGAGGCTGCATGATGGCAAACTATAGCAGATTGTTTTGCTTGTCTACATGACTGTGAACCAACATTTTGGCTGCAAAACATCTCTCAATTGGTGTGAAACACTAGTGTAAAAGAAACATTTTCATTTAAACATTGCTAACCTTGTTTGTATTATGTACTGTTCTTTTCCTTGCCAAATTATTTGCAGCCATGTCTATGGGACCTAAGGGTTAAATGATGTGATGCTAACATAAACTCTTCTTTTAAGCACAGTTTATCCTGTAAGATGCTAGTATATTCAACTACCCAGTTTTAGACATTTTGCATAGGCACAATTTATTTTGACAATGGATTTCAAATTCCCCAAATTTATTTTGCAGTCACAGAAATAGGTAATTTATTTTGCTTTAGACCACAAAGAACTTTAATAACATCTCCTTAGATGAAGGCTGATTATTATAAAGGAAAGAACACAGTTAAAATAGAAACTTATCCAATGTTGCTAATGGAAAATAATTTAGAGTGGAGGAGGTTAAAATAAATTGTGGTTCAGCTTGGAATAGATGATCAAATTCCAAGTAAGAATGTGATGTCACTAGGCCACGTCTCCCTCTGGGAAATGGGTATTCTCTCTGTAAAGAATCAACATTCTAGGACACAATATGAAATTCAAGTGACCACACACATTAAAAAAAAAAAAGGATTTTTTGAAACGACAAACCAATTACATTCTATTTAAAAACACTTACCTGAAAAGGTGAAGATGATGCTGCTCTATGTTTGGTACTGTAAGAAGAGAAGAATCTTTTAACCACCGACCCTGGACAACCATCTGAACCAGACTGGTGATATTCAGGGCAGTCACCAGCCAGCCCTGGTTGGCAGCCACATCCAGCATTGCCTGAATGGGAAAAATACATACGTTACAAGAATACCATGGCATTTTCCCGCTCCATTAGGAATCTGATGCTAGCCTTAACAAAAAACAAACAATAAAATCACTATTAGTATAAATAAATAATTACTATTAGTCAAAACAGAAGCCAGAAAATAAACTATAGTTTGTATTTGGAGGGAACCTCCCACAGCATTCACTGCACATTACTTCCCAGAAAGGGCCAGATACTAAGCTTCCTTTAGGGCAGCAAAGATAGCCAGATAATAACAGTATCCAGAAATAAAGAGAAAAACTCAGTGTTCTTTGAGAGCAAATACTTATGTAATTCACTGTATCAAGAGCATTAGCAGCTGCATTTAAAGAGTAAGGCTCACATAGCCTTTTTCAAATATAAAATCAATAATGTAAGAACATACATGATTTTCTTGCCCAAAATTTATTTCTCCCAAAGAGCAGGCTAAAGATAGAGCCCTGGTTTTCAATGAAAACAACATACCACACACTAGCAATCGGGTAACTGCCAGTGATACGTGTGGAATGACGAGAAGCTATTCATATTAGTCTATACATTTAATCCAATGTTTTATGGACAAACAAAAGGCTGCACTTGCTTAAGGCAAAACTAAACAGTGAAATCTTATTTAAACAAAGGACAAGTTTACACAGGCAAAGCTATTTCAATGAAATTAGACAGATTCTGGGAGAATGCTGATTTAAAAACAAGTTAATATCATGATACTTAGGCAGCTACTTTACACAGTTTTAGGAGTGTACTCTCTTGTTTCAGGAAATGAAAGGAGATTAGATGTACCTAGTAAAACCTCAAAATGATACTTTAATAGTAAAGATTTCACTGACACTAAAATATTTCTAAAGTGTTGAACAAAATCTATTAGTAGATTTTCAGAAATAATTTTTAAGGTATATTGTTTAGTAAAATTAATTTGCTACAGTACTTAATACTATTGAGGCAGATACATTTTCCTTCCAATCTCTGCATTTCCTATATTCTGTGTTCTTTAATTTACAAACGGGAAAATAGTTTTAAAAATCTTAAACATCTGTCCAAACTAATTTACGGTATCTTTATTATACATTACAGGGAGATGGATCATGATGGATATGATGGAATGGTCAAACTGGTCTTTAGCATCCATGGGTCTGCTACTTATACATCATAAAGACTGACTGTCTGTATAATAGAAATAAAACTACCACTGCTGTCAAGTTGATTCTGACTCATTGCAACCCTGTAGGACAGAGTAGAACTGCCCTATAGGGTTTCCAAAGGGCAGTTCGTGGATTCGAACTGCTGACTTTTTGGTTATCAGCTGAGCTCTTAACCACTGTGCCTCCGGGGCTCAAAAATAGATATATTTTATATATATATATGTGTATAGCTGTACACATGTGCATGTTTATAAATTTAGGGTAAATCCACTTATATTCTTCCTATTTCCCTGCAGAGCTGATTAGAACACTTTGCCTTTCTTTGGAATATATGAGACAAGCATGTCATGATGAACACTACTCACAGATTAAAAAAAAAAAAAAAATTAGTTGACAGGTCACAACTCTTAAGTCCTGCTAAGGGAAGTGAAAAGGAAAAGAGAAATGAATAATTTACCTAATGCAGTATCATGAGGATGCTAGAACTTGTAATGTGGAGTAACTACAGAGATTTTACTTGTGATTTTACATTACAACTTGATTGGAAATAAACTCCAGACCCAAAACTCACATATTAGAAGAGCTGGAGGGATGCACCATATGTTTTAACTTTGAAGTTTTCATGATGAAGTTAAAAGATTTAATAAAATTTATGAGTTCTCCTAATTTCTTTCACATTTTTCATTGTATTGTCCAGATGTAAAAATGTAAAAAATCATGCAAAGTAACTACTTGCATGAAGTAAATGCAAAGCCATGTCATAAACTGAAAACTACTATTTATGTTGCTCTTTAACACTGAAAAAAGAGTCTAGGATGGTAAAAAGTTTTGGAACTGCCCAAATGTGGTGAACCAAATGTTGTTACACGTCTTTTTGCTCAACCACTCCCTAGTCAGTCCCGTTCTCTCTGCCCCCACTGCCACTGCCTTACTGTAGGCCCTCATGGTCTCCCAGTTGGAATACTATAATTACCTCCTTCAGTCTCACTGTCATCTAACTTTTCTCCAGTCCGTACTTTACATTTTCACTAAAGTAAATTAAAAAAAATGTAAAATGGATCATGTCATTTTTCTGCTTAAATTTCTTCAATGGCTTTACACTTTCAGCTTTTAACTTTTAGAAGATAAAAGCTAAAACTTCTCTGCATGACAGTCAAAACCCTATGATCTATCTGGTTCTTGCTTATCTCTCTGGTCATCTTCCCCTGTGTACTTTAAGTATAAAAAAAAAAAAAAAACCCAAACCTGTTGCTATTGAGTCAATTCCTACTCATAGCAACCCTATAGGACTTCCTAGAGACGCCCCATCGGGTTTCCAAGGAGCAGCTGGTGGATTTGAACTGCCCACCTTTTGGTTAGCAGCTGAGCTCTTAACAACTGCGCCACTGTAAGTATAGCAATACTAAATTACTGGTATTTTCCCACGTTTACCTGTGCTCTCAAAGTTTTTATCTTTATAAATACTGTTCCCTTTACCTTGTCCACCTGGAAAATTCCTACTCATCTTTCAAGTGTAGTACTAATGCTACTTTTTCTTTGAAGACTCCTGATTCTTCTACATGGATGTAGGTATTTCTTTTCCTATGCTCCTGGTGCTGTCGACATATGCCATCATTATCCTATTGTGATTCTTTGTTTACACATCTGTCTGTTAAACTATAAGCTCCTTGACAGCAAGAATCTGAAATCATTCTTTGCAACTCCAGCCCTAGCTAGTGGACTCAAGAAAGATCTGTTCTATGAAAGAGTACTGGTAAAAATCTAATTACAATGATTGTAACAACATTCTGCCTAAGTTAGTGCACATCTATCAAAGGCAGTATGAGTAGGAGTAAGAACACAAACTTTGATGTCAGATAGACATAAGTCTGAACCCTAATTTTGTCTCATATACTATGGGTAAATTTAGGGAAATAACTGAGCTTTGGTTTCTCATTTATAGAAAGGATTCTCATTTATACCCACCTTAGAGGGGAGCTCTAAAGGTAAAATGAGACAACATACTATGTAAGGTACCTAAGTTTACTGGCCAGAAAACAGTAGATACTCAATAAACAGATGCCTGAAGTTTTTCTATGATGAGATGAAAAGAACACCCTAAAACAACCTATCCTTTCAAAGAGGAACTTTCATTGGCCCTTTTGCTGTCATTCCAGCACTGGGTATTACAGGGCTTTGAGGGGCAGGGCATGAAGGTTGAGAGCTGATGTATGGGATGGACAGACTTGTTCATCAGGGGGGTGTGCAGTTAAAAGGAAGCCAGGGGACAAGACCAAAGATAGACCCTGTAGCTCAGCCCAAACTAGAGGACGTGGGCATGGTTCTGAGTTCAAGTGGGCAAGCCATGTTACTGTTCAGAGGTCCATATCTAACAAGGACTAAGGCCAAGGGATACCCAATCCAGGTAAATGGGCTTCAGAATCCTGGTAGCTTGCACTGACATATCTGTGTAAGACTGATCATAGGATGTGTTCCCTGTGTGTCACAATCTTTCAGAGCAGTCTTCCTGGTAGATAAGAATTAATAGGTATATGCTCCTCCTCAAGGTGAGGCTGAGTTTGGTAAGAGCTGGAGATCACAGATGAGTTTCCCTTGTCATCTCAGAGTCCTTTACAGAGTTCTGATACTCAACAACAAAAGGTTGTTTTGGTACACTGAGGAGAAATAATCCTGGACATTCTACAGCAGCTTAGCATCAACATTAAGCAAATATTTAACCTCTCTAACCTTTTAACCATTTCCACTTGGCAAACTGCCTACCAGCCAAAGCTAGGATGATTCTGAGTGAAGGTGAAAATGGATGGGGGCTGACTCTGTGCATCAGATTTTCCTCTACTAAATTGGAATCAATTTGAATCGATTGCCAATTCATAATTCTGTGTCATCTCCAGCCATGGCAAAATGGAAATGTGATTTCTAACACTGTATTCATTTATAAAATTATACTACAACTAAAATCTTATTATAATTAACAGAAATGGTGGGGCTTTCATTTATTGAGAAGTGGGTAGGAGAGCAGGTGCTAAGTTTGGTCTTGGACACATTGTAAATGAGATGACAGCAGGTAATCAGATGAGAAGTTTAGGTGAAAACAAGCTACAGAGAGAGCTTGCACTGTGCACTTAGAAATCCTGGGCACAAAGGGGATAGCAAAAACTAGAAGAGAATGTGATCCCAGGGTATGGAGAGAATGATTATTGAATGAAAAATGGAAAAGAGAATCTAGAGCAGAAAAGAGACATGGAAGGAGATGGAGAGGTTACTGTCTGACATCAGGTAGGCAATGCAGCTCTAGATGCCAGAAGAGAGTTCCCCATAGGAGACGGCAAAGAAGATAAGGACTGTGATAAATTACTTAGACTTACTATTAGGAGGTTTAGGCCTTCAAGAGAGCACATTCAGTAGAATAATAGGGGCATAGCCTCGATTAATTTATCATTCAACAAACATTTCCTGGGATGTTACATATCAGTCTAGGAATGATGGGGTCGGTAGGAAGAAAAGAGGGGCAGGAGGCACAGATGGCTCTTTCAAGAGGTTTAGAAATGAAGGGAAGTAGAAAATAGAGAAGTCTGAGGGGTTAGCCGAGTCAAGAGATTTGAGATGTAGCTTGCCTGAAGATGGAAGAAGAACCCAAAAAACACAGAAAAGAAGTAGAATGGCTATAAGGTTGGCCACAACTTTGGACAGGAGAAGATGAACATGTCTACTTCAGATGGGAGTCAAGAAAGAGATGGGGTGATGGTATAGACATTCTGAAGTGGAAAAGAGGAAAACTGAATGGAGCCTGTTGAATGTTGTTGATGTCAGCAGTGTGGAAGGTAAGGTCATCCAAACAGAGGGAAGGGCTGGTGGGGAAACAGGGAATTTGGGATAGATAAGAGAACCAAAATACGACCTTGAGTATATCCCACCTCAATTTAGAGACCATCTCAAGAATAGATTTGAACAAAGACCAGGTGAGTTGTGGGATGACACTGAGGACATCATACATGAAGAAAGCAAAAGGTCATTAAAAAGATAAGAGAGAAAGAAAAGACCAAAATGGATATCAGAATAGACTCTGAAACTTGCTCTTGAAAGTAGAGTAGCTAAAGCAAATGGAAGAAATGATGAAGTAAAAGATTTCAAAGGGTGGCTCAAGAAGCAAAGTTAAGTATTATAATGAAATGTGCAAAGACCTGGAGTTAGAAAACCAAAAGGAAAGAACGTGCTCAACATTTCTCAAGCTGAAATAACTAAAGAAAAAATTTCAAGCCTCACGTTGTAATTTTGAAGGGTTCTATGGGCAAAATATTGAACGACCCAGGAAGCATTAAAAGGAGATGGAAGGAATACACAGAGTCAATGTACCAAAACGAATTGGCCATTGTTCAACAATTTCAGGAGGTAGCATATGATCAGAAACCAATGGTCCTGAAGGAAGAGGTCCAAGCTGCACTGAAGAAGGCACTGGTGGAAAAATAAGGCTCCAGAAATTGACAGAATACCAACTGAGATGTTTCAACAAACAGATGCAGCACTGGAAGACAGCTACCTGGCCAACCGACAGAAAGAGATCCATATTTGTGCCCATTGCAAAGAAAGGTGATCCAAATGAAGTCAGAATTATTGAACAATATCATTAATATCACACGCAAGTAAAATTTAGCTGAAGATCATTCAAAAGTAGTTGCAGCAGTACATCAACAGGGAACTGCCAGAAATTCAAGCTAGATTCAGAAGAGGATGTGGAATGACGGATATCATTGTTGATGTCAGATGGATCATGGCTGAAAGCAGAGAATATGAGAAAGATGTTTACTTGTGTTTTATTGACTATGCAAAGGCATTTGACCGTGTGGATCATAACAAATTATGGATAACATTGCAAAGAATGAGAATTCCAGAACACTTAATTCTGCTCATGTGGAACCTGTATATAGGCCAAGAGGCAATCGTTTGAACAGAACAAGGGGATACTGTGTGGTTTAAAGTCAGAAAAAGTGTGCATCAGGGTTGTATTTTTTCACCGTACTTATTCAATCTGTATGTTAAGCAAATAATCCAAGAAGCTGGACTATATGAAGAAGAATGTGGCATCAGGATTGAAGGAAGACTCATTAACAACCTGCAATATGCAGATGACACAACCTTATTTGCTGTAAGCGAAGAGGACTTGAAGCACTTAATTGATGAAGACAAAAGACTACAGCCTTCAGTATGGATTACACCTCAACATAAAGAAAACAAAAATCCTCACAACTGGGCCAATAAACAATGTCATGATAAATGGAGAAAATATTGAAGTTGTCAAGGATTTCCTTTTAATTGGATCCACAATCAATGCCCACGGAAGCAGCAGTCAAGAAATCAAACAGCGTATTGCCTTGGGCAAATTGGCTGCAAAAGACCTCTTTAAAGTGTTCAAAAGCAAAGATGCCACTTTGAGGACTAAGTAGCACCTGACCCAAACCATAGTATTTTCAATTGCCTCATATGCATGTGAAAGCTGGACCTGAATAAGGAAGACCAAACAAAAACTGATGCCTTTGAATTATGGTGTTGGCGAAAAATACTGAATATACCATGGACTTTCAGGAGAACAAACAAATCTGCCTTGGAAGAACAGCCAGAATACTCCTTAGAAGGAAGGATGGTGAACTTCGTCTCACATACTTTGGACATGTTATTGGGTGGGGACCAGTCCCTGGAAAAGAACATCATGCTTGGTAAAGTAGAGGGTCAACGAAAAAGAGGAAGACCTCAATAAGATGCACTGACAGTGTCTGAAACAATGGTCTCCAACACAGCATCAATTGTGAGGATGGTGCAGGACTGGGCAGTGTTCCGTTCTGTTGTACACAGTGTCACTATGAGTCCAAACCAACTTTAGGGCACCTAACAACAATATGAGCACACTCAGTCCCCCTCTCAGCACCTTCAAGCTTCTTTCTTCAATGACCGTGTGTGTGAGATTGTCAGTGACCAGCTGCAGCCCTTCTTTTTACCCCAGCTCTTGAAACTTCATCTCCCTCTGACCCCAGTAGGATTCTTTCTCTATATAATTTATTCCATGCTTAGTATATGCTGCCTTCTATTTTGATTTATGCTTTCTGGCTCCTAACCTCAAGAATATTACAGTTCACCTGTAAAGACAGAAAGTGAACTTTCTGACAATAAAATAATATGATGTAAGTGTGTTAGCATCTGATTAAAGCTTTCAGAAGACAGACACAAGCATTAGAAAGCACTTTATCTAATTCCTGAATTTTTCAGATGAGTGAAAAATTAAGTGATTTGCCCAAGGTCTTACAATTAATTTATAGGCACAAGACTCTAAACTGTCAGGCCAAGTGCCTTTCTAGTATACCACACCACCTTCAAACCAGTATCAAGTGTTCATGAATTATACTTTTGTTTATACTTCATCCAAACTTACAGTTAGCTTTAAACATTCTGTCCTTCTGTCTTGTCAGGAAATCTTTGGATAGTCTCTTTTTGCCTAGTAATTACATTCATTATAGAATCTCCCAATCTGATGAAGGACCCCATTCAAATCCCATTCACTCTGCACCTCATCCTGAACTTTAAAGACAGTATACTTATACTGGTGAAAGGCAAGCCCTTTGAGTCACGCTCCTTAAAATTAGAATCCCACCTATAACCATTTACCAGAGTTATGTGGCCTGAGGAATGTTTCTTTACCTCTGGAGCCACAGTGTCTTCCTCTGTAAAACGGGTTTAAATTCAATAACTTGCATAATATGGTTAGCAGAGTATTTGACAAATAGTACCCACTTAACAAACATCCACTATAATCACAATTATTTCAATAATGCCCTTGACAATATCTTAGATACCCTCATCTTTTTGTTACTTTCTAGATCTCATGTGCAGATAATCCCCACCCTCCTGTTCCTGCATCTGCTCCAAGGCTGTTCATTTGAACTACAGAAGGTCAGCTATACTGATCGGGCTGTCTACAAATCCCTGCTTTTGTGAGCTTAGCTGCACTCTAAGGGTTGGCTGTTTTTCACTACAGCCTTTGTTGACGCCCATAAAATTCTCCACAATGGATGGTTGTGCCAAACCTTCTCTCATTAGTTGTTGTTAGGTGTTGTCGTGTCAAATCGGTTCCAACTCATAGCAGCCCTATGTACAACAGAATGAAACAATGCCTGGTCCTGTGCCATCGTCACAATCACTGCTATGCTTGAGCTCAGTGTTGCAGCCACTATGTCAGTCCATTTCATTGAGGGTTTTCCTCTTCTTCCTCCCTCTATCTTACTGACCATGATCTCCCTTCCTCCAGGGACTAGTCCCTGCTGGTAACATGTCCAAAGTACGTGAGATGAAGTCTCACCATCCTTGCTTCCAAGGAGCACTCTGGCTGTATTTCTTTCAAGACAGACTTGTCCGTTCTTGTGGCAGTCCATGGTACACTCACTATTCTTTGCCAACACCATAATTCGAAGGCATCAATTCTTCTTCGGTCTTCCTTATTCATGGTCCAGCTTTTACATGCTTTATGAGGCAATTGAAAATACGTGGCTTGTCAGGTGCACCTTAGTCCTCAAAGTGATATTCGCTTTTGAACACTTTAAAGAGGTCTTTTGCAGCACATCTGTCCAATGCAATACGTTGTTTGATTTGACAGCTGCTTCCGTGGGCATTGATTATGGATCAGAGTAAAATGAAATCCTTGACAACTTCAATATTTTCTCCACTTATCATGATGTTGTGTATTGGTCTAGTTGTGAGGATTTTTGTTTTTTTCTTTTCATGTTGAGGTGTAATCCATACTGAAGGCTGTAGTCTTTGATCTTCATCAGTAAGTGCTTCAAGTCCTCTTCACTTTCAGCAAGCAAGGTTGTGTGATCTGCACAATGCAGGATGTTAATGAGTCTTCCTCCAATCCTGATGTCATGTTCTTTATAGTCCAGCTTCTCGAATTGTTTGCCCAGCATACAGACTGAATAAGTACAGTGAAAGAATACAACCCTGATGCACACTTTTCCTGACTTTGAACCACGTAGTATCCCTTGCTCTGTTCGAACGACTGCCTCTTGGTCTACGTACAGGTTCGTCATGAGCACAATTAAGTGTTCTGGAATTCCCATTCTTTGCAATGTTATCCATAATTTGTTATGATCCACACACTGACCTAGGCCATGTTTAAAAGAGAAATCACATCAGCCAGCGTACATAAAGAGGTATAGTTATATGGAAAAAATAAGACCTAGCTCTAAGGTTCATTATTAAAATTTTTTCTCTAAAATTGAAACTTCAGTTTAAGAGGTCTGTGAATTTAGTCCTTAGAGTGTCTTCAAGGCTCTGTGGCTGTAGGGTGTACACATGCAGTTGGACAGGTGATGCTCAGCACTGGCCTTTCTACCCACCTCTTGGCATCCTATGGACTTGTACCCTTTCTTCTACCTCCCTTTATCCTTTCTCCTCCTCTGTGAAAATTTTCTCCCTTTTCCAATTATTTCCAAATAGTCATCCTGATATGTTAGTGATAGGGTAGAGACTAGAGCAACTACATGCAAATAAGATAATGACAAAGGTTGAAACGACTAGACAATGTTGCTCCTACTGTTCAAATTCAATGATATAAAGGCAATAAACTGCCAAGAGTTTAAGAAAAAGAGATCTATTTAGTCCAGAATGCATACAAAGATTTTCATTAATTTATACAAATCAAGGTGTTATTTATGGAATGTCATGAGAATGCAAAACACTACAGAAAGGTCATCAAAAAACAAGGAAAGCCTAAGAAACTGTCACAGCTTAAAGTCTGAGTTAACATGATGACTAAATGTGGGATTCTTGAAAAGAAAAAAGTTCATTACGTAAAAATTAACAAATTCTGAATAAGTATGGACTAATAATAACCTATCAATATAGGCTCATTAATTGTGACAAATGTACCACACATAAGACGTTAATCACAGAGGAAACTTGGTATATGGGAACCTTCTGTACTATTTTTGTAACTTTTATATAAATCAAACTATTCTAAAATAAAAAGTTTATTTAAAAAAGAACCCTATGTAAATTCATCTTAGGCAGCTTGTTAAAACATTAGCTGTTAGATATCTGCTAGAAAATACACTATTTAGTTCAAGAGCTCCCAGAAGTTTTACAATGACGGAAAAACCTGAAAAAAGCTTTCTTGACAGAAAGGCACACTCCTTTAAAGGTTCAGGTCAGTTTGCAAGCAATGACGCAATATTTTGTTGATAATTAAAATGCTGTAAGTACACTTATAAGAATCTTTTTCAACAGCAACAGTTGTTCATAGGAACTTTCTGCTGAACTTTTACCCCTAGAAGGTTAGCATTCAGGAAGCTCAGCTGCTGTCTAACAAACTTAATTAATCAAAAAGTCATTTCCGAGCTGTAACTATGACTAAAAGCGCTTCAAGTGTGCTAGCAAGCCTACAAGTTAATCAAAATGCTAATGCAGTACAAATTAAAGTTGTGATTAACATTTCACAGTAGCTGCTTAAGTGAATTGATCACACAAATGGGTTAAGCATTACTCATTTCCGACAGTCCCAATCGGGAAAAGAGTTGTTATGTGGGTATAAGGAGAGGAGCTGGGAGTAAAAGGATCCTTCATAATATCATCATATCATCAATAAACTCACCAAATTGTCATACAAAAGCTTACAGGTAAAGTCACCCAGGGGGAACTAGCCTTCTAAATTGTATTATAGTCCTTGAAGGGAGATTGTCTATAAATCCACAAGAGTAAGTAAAGGTGTTTATCACCCCAAAATCCACATATTTGTGTTAGTTTTGGAAATGCTAAATGTATCAGTTTTGTGTTGTTTCAGCAGTGGGAATGGCACTTCGTTTTAGGTGTTCTGCAGTGGAGTTGAAATGTAGCTTTGATACAGGATAAAATAACTACCAAACGGGACTATGATTCTGCACCACAGTGTGGATCTTCGCATTTGAAAAAATAATTACTCAGAATTAAGTTCATTTAGAAGTATTTGCTTTTCAGTAGTCATTCGTTAACAGAACTTCATCAGGCTTCTATAGCAAGGTGTGGGCTCCTGCTAGTCTGGCCAGAAAACCAGCCCAAGTTAGACTTCATTCTGGTCTCTGTGAATTTGATGAGGTCACACTGATGTTTATGAAAAATAGACTACATGATGGTAGAAAATTCACATTTGGCAGAAAATCTTAAAAAGTTGTGAGAACCCACATATAACAACCAAAAAACAAACTAACAAAACCTGTTGCTAGCGAGTCGATTCCAACTCATAGTGATCCTAAGGGACAGAGCAGAACTGAGGCTGGTGGATTTAAACTGCCAACCTTTTGATTAGCAGCCAAGCTCTTAATCACCGTGCCTCCAGGGCCCCACACATAACAAATCCCCCTCTTAAAGACTTTCCTATGAAAAAACTAGAAAGGAGAAAGTAAAATATTTATTCATTTTATCTAGTCATGATATATTGAGATCTACTATGTGTCAAGCCTTGTGTTCAAGTCACCATAATAGTCAGTGATGTTGCAAATATACAAACAAACAAAAATCCAAACCCGTTGCTGCTGAGTCAATTCTGACCCATACAACCCTACAGGACAGAGTAGAACTGCCACACTGGGCTTCCAAGACTGTAATCTTTACAGGAGCAGACCACCACATCTTTCTCCCACGCTAGTGGGTCTGAACTGCCCACCTTTCAGTTAGCAGCCAAGTGCTTTAACCACTGTGCCACCAGGGCTCCTTATGATGTTATACATAGCTATCGATAAATATCCAGCATACCTCGGGTGATACGAAATCTTCCAAACGTACGTTCATAGTAAAAATATTCCTAGAAACATACCCATAAAACAGATATATTTAATGATCTAATTTTCATTTTATGACTCTTTAAAGACTTGGATAGTAGGAATTAACTGTTTGAATTTCAGATTGATAAATATATGTACAATCTAAGTTTGGAAGTATAAAAATTATTTACTTATAATCTACTCATCTTTTCTCAAAATAATGTGAAGATACTTTTTGAAGCCTATTATGCCATACTGTGTACTTTGAAGATAAATCTTTTTTTTTTGGTTTAATTATAAGCATTTAAGAATTTCAAAGGATTCCACTAAGAATATACAGAAGATTTTATTTACCATTTGCCACATCAAAATATTTATTACAACTATTGGATTAAGGATTTGACCAAGTACTTCTTTTGTTAAGCTCTGTGACAAACTATTTTCACTGCTATGAGTATGCATGTTATAAACCAAAACCAAACCCGCCGCCATTGAGTTGATTCTGACTCACAGTGACCCTCTAGGACAGAGTAGAATTGCCCCATAGGGTTTCCAAGGAACGGCTGGTGGATTTGAACTGCTAGCCTTTTGGTTAGCAGCAGAGCTCTTAACCACTGTGCCACTACAGCTCCATGCATGTTATAGGAAAACTAATACTGATTGGTGTTATTTGAATATAATACTCTTTTAGTTTATTAGAAGTTACAGAAGACAGAGAGGTCAATTTCTAAAAGTCACTCATTTAATTGACACTGACATTCTTCAATACACTGACTGCCAACTGAGCCTGTGCTTAGTGCTCCCATAGGTAAACACTCCTCAAAGGTTACATTAGCCTTGCTCCATGGCTCCTAACATCAACTATTCTATGCTTTTTATCTACTACAAATGTGAATGGTTTCTTATTAGAAACATACACCCCACTATAGTCGTAGTAGGAGTCCGTGGGTGGCACCAACGGTTAAGCATTAGACTACCAACCGAAAGGCTGGCATGTGAACCCACCCAAAGGGGTCTCAGAAGACAGCCCTAATGATCTGCTTCTACAAGGTCACAGCATTGAAAACTCTATGGAGCACAGTTATACTCTGTACACAGAGGGTTGCCAAGATTCTGAATCAACTTGAGGGCAACTAACCACAAGAAGTAGTCACAGTATATCTCAGTTTTAAAGAATTAGGTCAGTGAAAAATACCCATGTCGGTATATCTTCTTTCGCTTCCTTTATCCTATTCTTTCCTATTCTCACTTACTATGTATGTATATACACGCACACACACATCTTAAGTTTATCAATTAACATACTTTTAAAAATAGACTGAAGGTGAAATGTGTTTTCAGAACAGCTGCATGTTATAGGAAAATATAATACTGGTTGGTGTTATTTGAATATAGTATACTTTTAGTTTGTCAGAAGTTGTTACAGGGGTGGGGCCAAGATGGCAGAGTAGTCAGATGCTTCCTGTGGTCC
This sequence comes from Trichechus manatus latirostris, assembly GCF_000243295.1. Classification (NCBI taxonomy): domain Eukaryota; kingdom Metazoa; phylum Chordata; class Mammalia; order Sirenia; family Trichechidae; genus Trichechus; species Trichechus manatus. Next base: position 8,698,363 of record NW_004443953.1, read on the forward strand.
CTCTTACAACAAAGACCCAAAAAAAACAAGTGAATTGATTATATATGACAATCTACGAGCCCTGAACATCAAAGACAAAGTTGAGGAATCGGACTGAGTGGCAGGGGGGGGGAGAGACAGTTCAGAAGCAGCGAGGAGTTGCCAGACCTGACCCAGTGGGAACCAGCACCCTGCAGGCTGGATTGGCTGGCATGAGTGGTGAGGTAAGCAGTGGCGCTTAGGATGCGTTTTCCACATTGGGAGAGACTAAGCAGTGGAGAGTCAGCTCAAACCTCCAGAATGGTGCTCGATTGGCAAAAGATAAGGACAAGCATCTAACCTACCTGACCTACCGCGTGTATCAAAAAAAAAAAAAAAAAAACCTCCTTTTGGGAAATACTTCTCTTCCATTTACCTGCTCCCTCCCTGCTCTGGTCCAGGGCTCCAGCCTGGGCCAGAAGTAGGACCCATAGCACGCCCTGGGCCACTCCCTCAGCTTTGGAGAGGGAATAAATTAACGAATAGAAAAAAATAATCTGCCAGCTCCCCTAAGCTGGGAACTCAGGGCAGGCACAGTCTCTTTGCCTAGGCACAGGCATAAGGGGTCCACAGACTTTGAATGCCTTTCACTCCTGTGTAGACCTGTGTGGGCCCATTTCAACAGCGTAGGCCCTCATTAGCACAGTATACCAGGGTATATACCTGAAGCCTATTTTCATCTGTATCTGCTATAAGGGAGAGTGGCAGATTTGTGACATTTGACACTGCCCTGCTCATTAAGCAGGGTCCTCACCTACCCACATCTGGGGCCTGAGGACTGGTGGCTCCACCCACTCCACTGAGCCACTCGCGACAGGATTCCAAGAATAAGTGGCGACTCCCAGTCCTTACAGCCAACAACAAAACCCACGGCTGCAAAACCCACCTACCTGTGCACTCCAGGGAACAGGGACATGCCTTCCACCCAGACACTCAGGGGCAGCAGTCAGCCCCCTGCCTGGATCAGTGCATGACCCGCTACTGCAGCCAGATACCTGTGCCTACTCCAATCACCCCTGTCCATCTAGGACGGGAGGTGACAGCCTGCACCATACCCTCAGTGACTGATGACCTGGACACCTGAGCTGAATCTACACAAGAAAAATAAATGGACTCTTGGGCTCACATACCTAGTAACAGCTCTAGCCACCTGGAGATAGGACGTGAGAGCTTCAAAGACACCAATAATCAAACTAGCTCACACAACCAGCCTATTTGGGCATATCAAAACAAAACAAAACACGAAGCTAGGACACAGTAAGGAAACATAAAACAAATATAATAACTTACTGATGGCTCAGAGACAACAGTCAACAGCAAATCACATAAAGAGGCAGACCATGATGGCTTCAGCAAGCCACCAAAACAAAGAATCAAAAAATATTCCAGAGGAAGAGAACCTCTTGGAATTACCAGAGATAGAATTCAAAAGACTAATATACAGAACAGTTCAAGAAATCAGGAAGGAGATCAGGCAAAATGCAGAACAAGCCAAGGAACGTTCTGACAAAGCAACAGGGGAATTTAAGAAGGTTATTCAAGAACATAATGACAAATTTAACAGGCTGCAAGAATCCACAGAGAGGCAGCAAACAGAAATCCAGAAGATTAACAATAAAATTTCAGAATTAGGCAACTCAATAGAAAGCCATAGGAGCAGAATTGAGGCAAAGGAAGTCAGAATTAGTGAGACTGAAAATAAAGCACTT
>NW_004443953.1:8700189-8732405 GCF_000243295.1 Trichechus manatus latirostris
GGAGTACCAGCACGGGGGTGGGGGTGGGGGAAGGGGATATCAGACAATACAGAGAGAATTGTTGAAGATTTGTTGGCAGAAAACTTCCCTGATACTGTGAAAGATGAGAAGATGTCTATCCAAGATGCTCATTGAATCTCACATACGGTAGATCCCAAAAGAAAGTCATTATAATCAAACTTACCAAAACTAAAGATAAAGATGGAATTTTAAAGGAAGCTAGGGATAAGTGAAAAGTCACCTACAAAGGTCAGTCAATAAGACTAAGCCTGGACTACTCAGTAGAAACCATGCAGGCAAGAAGGCAATGGGATGACACGTACAAAGCCTTGAAGGAAAAAAAACTGTCAGCCAAGAATTTATATAGCCAGCAAAACTGTCTCTCAAATATGATGGTGAAATTAGGGCATTTCCAGATAAACAGAAGTTCAGGGAATTTGTAAAAACCAAACCAAAATTATAAGAAATACTAAAGGGAGTCCTCAGGTTAGAAAATTAGTGACATCAGATAACAACCCAAGACTAGAACACAGGACAGAGCAACCAGATATCAATCCAGATAGGGAAGTCACAAAAATAAATCAAAGCTAAAACACTGAAAATAGGGAAACAGAGGTATCAATATGTAAAAGATGACAACATTAAAACAAAAAAGAGGGACTAAAAAATGTAGTCATAGATTTTACATATGGAGAGGAAGTCAAGGTGATATAAATAAAAGATTGGTTTAAACTTAGAAAAACAGGGGTAAATATTAAGGTAACCACAATGGAAACTAACAATTCTATATGACAAAATAAAAACAAGAAAAACATAAAGACTCAGTGAAAACAAAATCAACAACAATGAAAAAGATGAAAAGAAAATACATAAAGAAAAATGACTCAGCACAGAAAATTAAGTGGAACAAAGAAACCGTCAACACCACACAAAAAAACTGATTGAATCAATGCTTTCTAAGGCCAATAGCGCCCCTGTATCAAATTAGAACAACAGGGTGCAATAACTGAAATTGTCAATCAGTCTTGGAAAATTTTATCAACTCGATTTTCTCCCCATTTTCCATCAGCAATCCTAATATTCTTTCCTTTTTCTGACCTTCTTACTTTTATCACATTCTTAAAAGAAAATTTCAAGAATGAGAGGATTTAGCATATAAAGCTGACATCTTTTCACTACTAAATTTCTTTCCAGGTGGCTTCTGAAAAGCTAAAGTCAAACATTTAAGATGATCAAAACTAATTCTTATAAATTATAATAGAAAAAAACTGCATACAAGTGTCCAAAAATAGGGGACCCATTAAATAAACCATGATTTATTCATATGAAGGAATATAATGAAGCCATTAGAAATTATGCTTGAGAAGAATACTTAATGTTATGAATTCTTACATTAAAAAATAGCCTATAAAATAACATAATATACAATTTGTAAAACAAAAAAGTGAGAGAGCAAGTGTGTGTGTTTGTGTAAAAGTACAAAGAAAAAGGGCCTCCAAAGACAAAAAACAAACAAAAAACTGTACAGAACTGTTATACTCTAGTTAGTGAATTTGTTTTTACAGGGATAAGGGTTAGTAATTCTAAAACTACTTCATAAGTATTCAAGGACTGAGGAATTAATAAATATATTGTGGTTAATGAAAGCCAGGTTTCTCACAGATGGAGTTGTATTAACAAAACAAAAAAAAAGGGGGGGGGCGAGTAAGGCTAAAATGAATCCTTTGGCATTGAATTAGAATTGGAGGTATCAAAATGAACTCATAGATTTATACATATATCTTTTTCTCATAAAATCATACATATATACATACATATACATATCCAACAGACAAGTGGATATATAAATAGATATAGGTATCTGTGTATACATAATTATACTTCCTAGCTTTGTCCACTAAGAGGACATAGAAGCAATGACACCCAAGAAAACTCTAGACTGCAGCTAGAGTCCAGATTTTAGTTTCTGAAACTACTCTCTAATAAAATGAACCAGGGATCCTTGGAAAAATGTCTGATTTCAGGGCTGAGGCAGGGAAAGCACAGGATGCCAGAAAGTATGAAAATGTTCAAAAATAATGGGGGAAGTCAAAAGGGTACAGAAGCCAACTTGGGAGAGTCCTAGTAGCTGAAAAATGGGAAAATATGAATGGAAAAATAAATAATGACAATAATGGATTTCACCTGACAGAACAAAACAAACATCCACGAGTCTATTCTGATATAAACAGTTGAAACAGACAAATAACTGAATTAAATAATTAATTAAATGAGTGAATGAACAAACTAATGAATGAAAAGGGGATAAGGGAAAGTGCTTCCTTACAGTAGAATTCCAAATTAATATATACAGGAAGGAATGATGGAAATAAAAAAATCACCATAGTAATAACTGTGTTAGGCAAAAATCACCAATGGATGCTAAAAATAGTGAAGGAAAGTATGAAGAGAGACAAATCTCAAACTATCTCTCAAAAGATAGTTATAAATTATAAAACAAACAAACAAAAAAAAGGAACTTAACTGAGAAGAAGCCTGGCAGACACCACCTCAAGTGTATGAAGTTAACATTACCAGTCATGAGACATAGCTACATCATGATATGCATGATACACTGAGAGGGTACAACATCACTTCTGTGGTATTCTTGGCAAAAACATTTAACCTGAATATAATCATGAGGAAAATCAGGCAAACCCAAAGTGAGGGACAATCTATAAAAGTGTCAAGGTTATGAAAGATAAGGAGACTAAGGAAACATGACAACTAAACACAATGTGGTATCCTGATAGGATCCTCATTTAGAGAAAGGACGTAAATAGGACAAAATTCAAATTGATGAAATCTGAATAAGGTCTGTAGATTAGTTGTTGATAGAACTGAATCAATACGGAGGTTATGTATGATATTAACATTAGGGAACACTGGGTGAAGGGTATATGGAAATTTTACTGTTCTATTTTAACACATTTTTTATAAGATTGAGAGTGTTTCAAAGAGAAAATTAAAACCAACTAAATTTAAAATTTCATTAAGAAAAGGCTGACCCTACAGAAATAAAAAGGATAAGAAAATACTATAAACAATTGTATGCCAATAAATTAGACAATCTAGAAGAAATTGACAAATTCCTAGAAACACATAAACTTCCTACAGTGGCTCAAGAAGAGATAGAAGATCTCAATAGACCCATAACAAGTGAAGAGACTGAATCAGTAATCAAAAACCTCCCAGCAAAGAAAAGTCTTGATTCAGATGGCTTCACTGGGGAATTCTACCAAACATTTACAGAAGAAGTGACTCCAATCGTTTTTAAACTTTTCCAAAAATTAGAAGAGGAAGGAACACTTCCTAACTCACTGCATGAGAATAGCATTACCCTGATACCCAAGTAAAGCAAAGACAACAAAAGAAAAGAGCTTCATATTCATGGCAATGAAGATTCAATTACTATTAGTGACTTTAAATTTAATGTGTTCTTTTCCAAATTTTTTAAAATGAAGTGTGCTACTTTTACAGTTAAAGAGAAAACCATACATGTCATTCAGAAGGATTAAAAACACTCAAAACAATATACAGATAATCCCCAGAAACTGTACATAAAAATATCTAACAGAGGCTAAAGTACCTGACTGAATCCTTTCCCTTCTAGTAATTTTAGAAACAGATTAATCTGTAAATTACTTATTTCTATTATTATACAGTTTTTGAATCACTACTGAGTGCTGGAAAAGAAAGAATCAATAAGCTGATTGTGCATTATCATTTTTACATACGATATACATACTTATAACTACAAATATATCTGCAAATATAACAGGGCTGGTACTATATCTAAAAATTTAATTCCTTCTGCAACTTCTCTCCAACCTTTTCTGACACTAGGGTTCATTAACAGGTCAGTGTTTGTGGAAAAAAAAAGTTATAGCAAATACAAATGAGTTTATAGGGCCACAGCTAAAACTTCAGGAACTTTAACCTTCATTTGTGAAGTGTGACTAATAAGGAGTGGCAAATCATTTTCCTAGATAAGTAAACCATGTGTTAGTTACACAAAAGGGTGTCAAAAATATTTATGTGTTTGGTATTACCTTACTTCCCTTCTTACTCCTGATAGCTTGTGTTTGTAAACATCCCTATTTTTAAAAATAATAAAATCATAGGAATATTTGATAATAAAAATATTGGAGGCTTATTTTAAAACATTCACATATTTTAGAACAGCATAAACAAGAAATTAAAAATCATCCCAAATTCTGCTACCCGGAGATGGCTACTGTTAGTAGTCTGGTGGAGGCTGTCCTGGATCATCTCGCTAGGTATATGTTCACATATAGATGTAGACACAGAATTCATAAATAGAATTGTACTATTTTGCAGTGTTCTATAACCTGAAAGATATTTAGGTTATTTCCAAACCTTTAATTTTGCAAACAACCTCATAATATACATCCTTGTAGTACATATATCTTCACAGATAGGCTTACTCTACTTTTAAAATTGTCATAAGTCTTTTGAGAATTAAAAAAATTATTTTTTAATTACATAAATGTCCAAAAAGGGTATACCGTCATGTAGAAAATAAAAATCCCTCATAATCTCAATCTGTCAGGCGCACTTTTCCATCTGCTGACAATCGTCTCTCAGTAAATGACAACTCTATCCTTCCAGTTGCTCTGGAAAAGTTTTGGAATCATCTTTGGCTTCTCTCTTTCTCTAAAAACCCTCATCCACTCCACCAGCAGATTCTGTTAGTTTTCCTTAAAAATATATGCAGGAGCCAATCAATTCTCACCAATCTCACCCACACTAATTTGGTCCAGCCACCATCATTTCTTGCCTAGCCCTAGAGTGTTTAAGGTATGAAAAGCTCATTGACATGGTTTCTGATTCCACACTGCAACTAACCTACAAGAAATACCACTTGTCAAGTTTTGGTGTAGTATCAAAAAAGAATACCCACAATATCTGAAAAGGCTATTAAGATACTTTTCCCTTTTTCAACTACATATCTATGTGAGGTTGGATTTTCTGTACATACTTCAATTACAACATTGTATTATAACAGCCTGATTGCAAAATGAGATATATGAATCTAGCTGATTTCTATTAAACTAGACATTAGAGATTTGCAAACATATAAAACAATGCCATACTTCTCACTAACATTTTCACTGTTTTAGAAAATATTGTTGTTTTTCATGAAAAATCATGTTATTTGTTAACATGTAATGGATTTATTAATGCTATTTTAAGTGAATTAATAAATATTTGAAAATTTTCTGAGTGCTAATTAATATGGTAAATATTGATAGATATAACCAACATAAACATTAGTGAACCACTGCTATGATGGCTTCCCTCTTATTCAGAGTAAAATCCAAAGTCATTACCATTACGTGGTTTGACTCAGTTCTCTCTCCAGCCTCCATTCCAGCCCCTCTCTGACTTCATTTCTAATAATCCCTTTCCCTTGTCTCTTACAGTGGCCTATTTGATCTTCCTTGAATATAGCAAGTAAGTTCCTACATGAGAGTCTTGACACTTGATTTCCTTAGCATTTGGAATAAACTTCCTCAGATAACCCTATGGCTCTCTCCCTCCCTTTAATTCTTTCTTAAATGTCACCTTATCAGTGAGATACTCCCCAAACATACTAAAAATACTGCAAAACTGTGCCTTTCATCTATTTTCTTTACTGTGATTTATTATTATTATTATTTTTATATCAGTCATTGCCTCTTGAAGGAGCCCTGGGGGCTCAACGGTTAAATGCTCAACTGTTAACTTAAAGTTTGGCAGTTTGAACCCACCCAGCAGCTCCGCAGGAAAAAGACATGGTGATCTGCTCCTGTAAAGGTTACAGCCAAGAACACCCTATGAGGCAGTTCTACTCTGTCATATAAGGTTGCAGTGAGTCAAAATCAACTTGATGGCACCTAACAACAACAATGTCACATCTTGGCTTATGTTATCTATTCTGCCTGTCTTGAGTAAAAGCCTGTAAGGACTCTTTTGTCTTGTTCCCCACTGTATGCTTTGGGCCTAGAACAGTGCCCGGCACTTAGTTTGCCTTCAATAAATTTTGGTTGAATGAATGACTGAATCTGTTATCTTACTGAATTTATTTTGCTTTCCCTTTGCAAATTCTTGATTTGATTCACCTGGTTTTTCTCAACAGTGCTACTATAAAAAATTTTAAATTCAAGTATGTTTTATCCTAAAATAAGGAAAAAAAAAAAAAAAAAAACAGAAATGGTGGGAGAAAATGTAGGTATTAGAAATGACTTTCATACCTGGCATACTCTGAGAGCTTGGTCCAAGACAGTTTTGGTATCAGTGTCATAATCTGGGCAGGGCAGCATGGCTCGGCTGAGATGTGCCTGTAGCAGGAGATGTGCTTTGGTGTGGGGACTGTCAAATGAATGAGGATTTACTTCAATGGGAAGACATTTTGCCAGTTCACTATTCATATGATCTTCATTGTGTCTTACTGGCAAATCTGTGTATTCTTCTGCATCCTGAAACAAACAAACACATAAAAATATGTATTAATCTGCTGGATGAAAAGTGTAATTAATGTACTTCTTAGTTTTAATTGTTGACATTTAAAACACAGTTTAGAAAAACATTAAGACAGCCATATCTCTTAGAATTTTGCTGAGTTCAATACTGTTACTACTACTTAAGCAAAAGATAGTAATGTACAATATACCTAAACTTCATGACTGTTCTCCTTATTAATATAGCAATACAAGTAATAAAGGACCTACTAGGCATCACACACTATGCTCCACACTGGGGCCACAGCAGTGAACCAGAAACCAAGGGTTTATCAAGACTGCCTGTCTGCCTTTAGGGTGTTGGCAGGGCCATGTTGTCTCTGAAAGCTCTAGGGGAAGAGCCTTTCTTGTCTTTCCTGGCTTCTAGCAACCCTAAGCATTCCTTGGCTTGCAGTTGCAGCATAATTCCATTGTCATACGGCTGTCTTCCCTCTGTCTCTCCTTCTCTTTTATAAGGAGTAACTCAGATTAGGTTAGTACCCACCCAACTCCATATTAATTTAACTGACAACATCTTCAAAGACCCTATTTCCAAACAATGCCACATTCACAGGTATCAGAGTCTAGGATTTCAACATATCATTTTGGGGACACAATTCAATCTACAACATGGAATAAAAAAAGTTTTTACTTTTAATCTTAAATCTGGTAGAGTTCAGTAGTAACAGGTAGCGTCCATTACATCAATCAGTAAATATCTTTGAAACCTACTGAATGGAACTAGACTGTTCCATTAAAAAAACAAACATCTACTTATTAGTGCTGGTTATGAAGAAAAATCTTATTTTTCCAAATATGTAGTTATTTGAGATTCAGCCTACTGCTGTTGATATGAAAGCTCTACTTTACTCATAACATTAACCAGATAGGTTATTATTCACACATTGTTTGATATACTTTGATAGAGTAATAGGGGCAGGACTTATCTTCCTGCAACAACAAAAAGACAAAACATAAGAAACAATGGTTTTCAAGCTACTAAACACAAGGCAGTGAAAACCAGTGATTCCTGAGATACGAGAAACAAACTAGGTGAGTGCTATGATTGCCCCAGCTTACTGCATAGAGAGTTTCCAGACAGGGGTGCAGGAAAAGGGAATTCAGGTGTACCTGGTAGAGTCCCTAAGCTGAGGAGATGAAGCTGAGAGGCCAGGGAGATGAAGGTGGCTAGAGTCTGCAGAACTTAGTACCAGAGAAGAGAGCTGCACACACATACACACACACACACACACACACACACACACACACACAAACACACATACACACACACAGAGAGCTCTAGAGATCTGCAGAAGATCCCCCCTGAGTTTTCAGCAGACTACTGAATAGTGCATGCATGTGAAGAAATTACTCAAGGTCAGGAATAGAAGGAACTGTGTCCAGCACAGGGCCAGGAATAGTGCCTGTTCCCACCCTAAAGACTAGAGAAACTTGTAATTCACAAGGTATAGGGTAGAGAAGGAACGTCTTGCCTAAGTAGTGAGGAATAATTAGGCCTAGAATGAGTATTACTATGAATGTGCCTAACAAATCAACAAAGCAAGACCTAAAGGGATCAAACTTTTTCCAAGTAACTATTTACATTCTAGAATAAAAACTCAAGATTTATAGGAATACAAAGCTACACAGGATTCAGGAAGAGAAAAATAACAATCTCTGGCATCTAATCAAACATTACCAGTCATGCAAAAATGCAGGAAAACATGACCCATAATGAGGAGAATAATCAGTCAATGGAAACTGATACAGAACTGCTAATTAAAATTAGCAGCCAAGGACATTAATGTTATTATAACTGTATTTCATAAGTTCAAAAAGTAAGAGCTAACTATCCAACTAAAACTTGTAGAGATAAAAACTACAATGTCTGAGACGAAAAATACACTAGATGGTATTAATGGAAGAGTACACATTGTAGAATAAAAGATTAGCAAACTTAAAGACTTCAACAGAAGCTATCCAAAATAAATAAGAGAGAAAAAAGATTTTAAAAAGTGAACACAGCGTTAGTGAGCTCTGAGACAATTTCAAGTGGCCTGATGCACATGTGATTGGAGTCCCTGGCAATGGAAGGGCAGGGGGAAAAAAACATAAAAAAAATAATGGCTAAAATTTTTCCAAATTTTTTGTGAACTATAAATCTACAGATACAAGAAGTTCAATGAACCCCAAAGCACAACAAAAATGAAAAATTCACTGTGGTATATCTTAATCAAATCGCTGAAAACCATTGATAATGAGAAAATCTGAAAAGGAGCCATAGGAGGAAACACATATTATGTACAGAGGAACACAGATAAGGAGGACAGCAGATTTCCTATTAGAAACAATGCAAGTGAGAAGACAGTGGAGCAACTACTTTCAAGTACTGAAAGGAAAAAAAAAAAAAAAGCATCAGCCTAGATTTCTATATCCACTGAAAATATCTTTCAAAAATGAGGTTTTTCAGACATACAAAAGTTGAGAGAACTCAGCAGGACCTGAACTGCAAGAAATGTTAAAGCACATTGTTCAGGCAGAAAACAAATAATACCAGATGAACATAAGGATCTACACAAAGAAACGAAGGGCACTGGAAATGGTAACTACATGCATACATACATAAAAATTTGTTTTTATAAAAAGATAACTGATTCCTCACACAAATATAATAAAGAATGCATTGTATGGCTGTAACACATTCAAAAGTAAAATATATGACAACAGTAGCATAAATTCTGGGAGGGGAGAAATAGAAGTATACTATTGTGAGGTCCTTTTACAAGACATGAAGTGGTATGATATCACTTGAAGATAGATTATAATAAGTTAAAAATGTATTCAATAAATCCTAAACCAACACTTGAAGATAGATTATAATAAGTTAAAAATGTATTCAATAAATCCTAAACCAACCATTAAAACAGCAAAACTGAAGAGCTAGAGCTAATAAGACAACAAAGGAGATAAAACAGTTTCACAAGGAATACTTGAAAAGAAGGCAGAAAAAGAACAAAAAGAAAACAAAGAACAGATGGGGCTTATAAAGTATATTTCAGATCATAATAAAACTAAATTAGAAATCAGTAAGACTACCTATTTCAAGGCTTATTATTAACCTACAGTAATCAAAAAAGGGTTGTACTGGAATAGGATAGAGTCCAGAGATATACCCATACATATATGGAAAACTGATTTTTTGACAAAGACTCAAAGATAAAGCAGTGGAAAAGAATAGTTTTTTAATAAATGGTACTAGAACAAAAAAATGGTGCGATAAAAAAAAAAGAACTTTGATCCCAGCCTTGCATCATATACAAAAATTCACTCAAAATGGATTACAGACCTAAATGTAAAAATCTAAAACTGTACAACCTCCAGAAGAAAATATAGGAGAACACCTTTGTGATCTAGGGTTATCAAAGATTTTTTTGATAGGAGACCTAAAGCATGATACATGAAAGAACAAATTGATAAACTGAGCTCCATCAAAATTAAAAAATTCTGCTTTTAAAAACACACTGTTAAGAAAATGAAAATATAAGTTAAAGACTGAAAATATTTGCAAAGCATATACTTGATAAAGAACTTGTATTCAAATACATATACTACAAAGAACTCTCAAAACTCAAATCAGAAAACAGTCTAGTAAAAAGTAGGCAAAACATTTTAATAGATATTTTATGTAACGATGAGCAATATCATTAGTCACTTTTGTAGCTGTGAGGTGCCTTGAGTCGGTTCCAACTCATAGCGACCCTATGAACAGAATGAAAAAGTGCCTGGTCCTGTGCCATCCTCAAAATCGTTGCTATGTTTAAGCTCATTGTTGTGGCCACTGTGTCATTCCAACTTGTTGACGGTCTTCCTCTTTTTCACAAACTCTCTACTTCATCAAACATGATGTCCTCCTCCAAAGGTTTGGTCCCTCCTGACAACACGTCCAAAGTACCTGGGACAAAGTCTTGCCATCCTCGCTTCTCAGGAGTATCCTGGCTGAACTCCCAAGACAGATTTGTTCATTCTTCTGGCAGTCCATGGTATATTCAGTATTGTTCGCCAACATCATAATTCAAATGCATCAATTCTTCTTCAGTCTTCCTTATTCATCGTCCAGCTTTCATATGCATATGAGCTGATGGAGAATACCATGCTTGGGTCAGGTGCACCTTAGTCCTCAAAGTGACATCTTTGCTTTTTAACACTTTAAAAAGGTCTTTTGCAGCAGATTTGCCCACTGCAATGCATCGTCTGATTTCTTGACTGATGCTTCCATGGGCATTGATCATGGACCAAGGAAAATGAAATCCTTGACAACTTCAATCTTTTCTCCGTTTATCATGATGTTGCTTACTGGTCCAGTTGTGAGAATTTCTGTTTTCTTTATGTTGAGGTGTAATCCATACTGAAGGCTGTAGTCTTTGATCTTCATTAGTAAGTGTTTCAAGTCCTCTTAACTTTCAGCAAGCAAGTTTGTGTCACCTGCATATTGCAGGTTGTTAATGAGTCTTCCTCCAAACCCGATGCCACATTCTTCTTCATATAGTCCAGCTTCTGGGGTTGATTGCTCAGAATACAGACTGAATAAAGTATGGTGAAAGGATACAACCCTGGCGAACACCTTTCCTGATTTTAAACCACACGCACTATACAAACTTGACATGGTGACAAGTGCTATGAAGAAGAGATAAATGAAAACATTAAGGAGTTCAGCAAAGAAACTTGACCAAGTTAGGAAGGTTGAGAAGGCTTCCTGAAGAAAAACAACATGCAGTATCCCCTTGTTCTGTCTGAACGACTGCTTCTTGGTCTATGTACAGGTTCCACATGAGCACAATTAAGTGTTCTGGAATTCCCGTTCTTCACAATGTTATCCATAATTTGTTATGATTCACACAGTTGAATGCCTTTGCATAGGTAATAAAATACAGGTAAACATCTTTCTGGTATTCTCTGCTTTCAGCCAAGATCCATCTGACATCATCAATGTCTCACCTAGTCATTAGGAAAATGCAAATTCGAATAGCTAAAATTAAAATGACTGATTGTCTTAGTCATCTAGTGCTGCTATAACAGAAATACCATAAGTGGATGGCTTTAACAAAGAGAAATTTATTCTCTCACAGTCTAGTAGGCTGCAAGTCCAAATTCAGGAAGTCAGCTCAAGGGGAAGGCTTTCTCTGTTGGCTCTGGAGGAAGGTCCTTGTCATCAGTCTTCTCTTGGTCTGGAAGCATCTCAGCACAGGAACCTCAGGTCCAAAGGACATGCTCTGCTCCCTGCACTGTGTTCTTGGTGGTATGAGGTCCCCATGTCTCTCTTTTATACCGTAAAAGAGATTAGCTTAAGACACTGTCTAATCTTGTAGACTTCATCAATATAACTGCCACTAATCCATCTTATTACATCATAGTGATAGAATATACAACACATAGGGAAATCACATCAGATTAAAAAATGGTAGACAATCATATAATACTGGGAATCATGACCTAGCCAAGTTGGCAGATATTTTTGGGAGACACAATTTAATCCATGACACTGATATATCCAGTGTTGGCAAGGATGTGGAGGAGCTGGAACTCTCATACACAGCTGGCATAGCCGCTTTGGAAAACAGTTCACATTTTCTTAAAAAGTTAAACATACAGCTACCATATGACCTAGGCATTCCACTCCTAGGGACTCACCCAGGAGAAAAGAAAGTCTATGTGTATCTAAATATGTGTACACAGAATTTAATTGCAGTTTTACTTGTAACAGTCAAAAACTGGAAAAAAAATCTAAACGTCCATCAACAGGAGAATGGATAACCAAATTACACCCATACAATGGAATGCTATTCAGCAAATAATAAAAAAATGAACTATTAATACATGCCACAACATGGATGAATCTCAGAATAATTATACTGAGTGAAAGAATCCAGATAAAATAAGAGTGCATACTCTAGGATTTCATTTATATGATATTTTGGAAAATGAAAACTAATCTATAGTGGTAAGGCATATTGGTGATTGTCTGACAGAGGGGACAGGTGTGGAAGGGAGTTAAGGCTTACAAAGGGGCACGAGATAACTTCTGATTGGTACTCGTGGATTTTTGCCTATGAGATAAGATTATGTGTTGGAATGCCTCAGAAATATCATGATTTCAAATTTAGTATTATGAAAAAAATTGAGGCTTTTTTTACTATCTATGTATAATAAGCCTTCAGCTCGTCATGCTTAATGTGCAATTTCAGAAACCTCTGCCTTTACTGGATGCCAAGTATATACTATAAGAATACTAAATAACAAAGGGCAATGCTGATAAAGTGTTATATCACTATGAAAAAAATTCTGCCTATATGAATGGACAAATTCCTATTTCAAAGCTCTGAATGGAATAAATTCATTTAAATAAATATTTGTTGAATACACCATTTGCTATTCCAGGCTTTGGGCATACACAAGCTCCCTAGTAGGGAAGACAGACATTGTTCAATTAATCACATAAATAAATGCAAACTTGACGTAGTGACAAGTACTATGAAGAACAGATAAATGAAAACATTAGAGAGTTTAGCAAAGAAATTTGACCAAGTTAGGAAGGTTGGGAAGGCTTCCTGAAGGAAAAGGCAGTTAAGCTAAGATTCAGAGGATGAGCAGATATTAACTAGGTGAAGACAGAAGTGAAGATGTTCTAGAACAGTATATGTAAAAACCCTATTATTGTTGTTGTTGTTAGTTGCCATCAAGTAGGCTCCTCCACATGGTGGCCTTATGTAGAACAGAAGATGTTGCCCATCCCATGCCACCCTTGTGACTGTAGGTATGTTTGAGTCCATTGTTGTGGCTATAGGGGCCTTATAATGGAAGGGAAACAGGCGAGACCAAGAGATTGAAAGAAATTGCTTAAATATAATTTCAGTTGATTTAATATAGGATGCTGGGAAGTACTTTAAATGAGTATTATTTGTAACACTCTATTCAATTGAACTGGGCAAGTATTTATGATGTCTCTCATCTTATTTTGTTTTAGAATGATCAAAAAACAAACAAACAAATACACAAACAAAAAGACAGCTACTCTACACTGTTTTGAACATTATCTGTGCCTATTTTGGACTGCTTTATGAAAGAAGCATATACTGACACATTAGCAGTTTTGCCCCTATGTGATATCTTGGTTTTCTTTCCACCTGTCATTTCAGTTCTTTCCTTTTTCTTTCAAGTAATCTGCAAAAAAGAGGGACTAGCTATTTTTTTTTAGATTTCAGCACTGAAGCACTGTCACCTGCTGGCTGATCCACCTGAACCTAGTATTCAGACTCCATCCAAATCCCCATCAGCAACTATTGACCTATCTTTCCAACCTTGCCAACTGGTTTAAGAGAAACTGAACAGCAGGTAAGAGATAGGAAAGAAACCTAAAACACAATTTTCCCCTTCAAGGAAATTAAAATTATATTGGGGAAAATGATTTATATAAACAATCAGTTATTTTAAGTACAAAATAAAACAATTTATTCAGGTAAGTGTAATAAACTGAATCGGATGTGTTGGAAAGCTTTCCAAAACAGGCAGAATTTGTTCTAGGTTTAGAACAATTTGTAGAAGAGGAGAGAGGGAGATTCCCTGCATTCTAGGCAGAGAAAATAGTATGAGCAGATCCATAAAACCAGATAAGAGATCTAAGGTTTAAGCCTCAGGGATGAGGAGAATGATGATGCTATTAATAGCAGAGAAGTTGGGAACATTCAGTGAGTAGGAGCTTTCTGACAAGCATGCAAAATACATTTAAAGAGAGGGCTAGATAGTTGGGTGGAGGTGGTGATGGGAAACAAAATCAGCTTTGAATCTGTTATACACTCTAAAAACTTCTTGATATTTTAAGTTTCTTTCTATGGTTCATAAATATAACTCCTCTGATCTTTCTCCAGAAGAAAATTCAATAGGAATTTGAATACTGCAAACTGAATTGGCTCTCTAGGTTTCAGATATGTAGGCAATAGGATCAGACTTAAAATTATATGCAAAGTTCAATTAAAATAAAAATTATGTGGAAAATAAGAATGACTGAAAGTACTAATTAACAGTATTTTCTAAGTAATCCAATTCCCTCAGTAAAATATATTGTTGTTAGGTGCTGTCAAGCTGGTTCTGACTCATAGTGACCCTATGTACAACAGAACAAAACACTGCCTGGTCCTGTGCCATGTTCACAATCGTTGCTATGTTTGAGCCCATTGTTGCAGCCACTGTGTCAATCCATCTCGTTTAGAGTCTTCCTCTTTTTTGCTGACCCTCTACTTTACCAAGCATGATGTTCTTCTCCAGGGACTCGTCCTTCCTGATGACATGTCCAAACTACATGAGACAAAGTCTCGCCATCCTTTCTTCTAAGGAGCATTTTGGCTGTACTTCTTCCAAGGCAGATTTGTTTGTTCTCCTGACAGTCCATAGTATATTCAATATTCTTCACCAACACAATAATTCAAAGGCATCAGTTCTTCTTCAGGCTTCCTTATTCATGGTCCAGCTTTCGTATGCATATAAGGTGACTGAAAATACCATGGCTTGGGTCAGGCGCACCTGAGTCCTTAAAGTGACGCCTTTGTTTTTTAATACTTTAAAAAGATCTTCTGTAGCAGATTATCCCGATACAACATCTTGTCTGATTCTTGACTGCTGCTTCCATGTGCACTGATTGTGGACCCAGGTAAAATGACACCCCTGACAACTTCAATCTTCTCTCTGTTTATCATGATGTTGCTTATTGGTCCAGTTGTGAGGATTTTCATTTTCTTTATGTGGAAGTGTAACCCCTACTGAAGGCTGTAGTCTTTGATCTTCATCAGTAAGTGCTTCAAGTCCTCTTTACTTTCTGTAAGCAAGGTTGTGTCATCTGCATATTCAAAGGTTGTTAATGAGTCTTCCTCCAGTCCAGTAAAATATATAAGCACAATTTTAGATATACTTATCTTGTTCAAATTTAATTATATACAAGAGACAGAGAGAGAGAAGACAATAATATAAACTGGACATTTCCCAGTCTTGGTTTTCAAGTGCCTCTCAAAGAGTGAACATCTTTCTAAGCTGAGTTTGATTTTAACATTCTAAGATGTACATTTTGCATAAAGCATGACTTGTAAATGCAAGCTAACATTTCAGTTGGTGCTAAATTAAAGAAAAAAAGATTTGCTCCAATGCTAGAGGAAAAACTAATGATATTGAACCCAATGAGAAGCAGCATATCTGAACAGGGCTGACTACACGCTTATTATACTTTTGGAATTATTTCCAGGTAAATTCAATCAAATGTGCTTTTTGTTGTATTTGCTTATTTTAGAACCTAAACTCCATGTAAGATGTGACTCCACTGTTCTCCAAACTATGCTAAATCTGCTTGAGTTACCCAGTGTATTGCTTTAATCCCCTTCTTCACTAGGATTGTGAATTTGCTCACTGCCAGCAGTATCAGTATCAGATGAGTCTGCTAATACTTGAGTACATTTTAGGTTGGGAAAAATGCTCTGTAGTAGAGAGATCTTTCTAAGACTATAAGGGGGTCATCAGACCTTTAATATAGATTACCCAAAGACAGTAGCTTTACTGAAAATTTTAAATTTAAAAATTGAGTGTTGCCTCTTCTCAGCAAATGGAGCAGTCTTTCTAGTCTAAGGGTTACTTAATTTTCTTTGCAGAAAGTTATATACATTAATAAAAACTGAAAGTATTTTGATAACCACAGTGGGGCAAGGTCTTAGTGTTTACCAACTATTTACTCGGCATATACTACCGTTGGGCGTACAACGATGAACGAATACAGTGCCATGATTTCCTACCCTCATGAAGCTTTATAGTACAGTGGGGGAGACAGACCTTAATTAAAATTTCCCACAAGTGTAAAATGACAACTAGACAAGTACAATGAGGGAGAAGCACAAATAATAATAGTGGGTCAGGGAAGGTATCCTTGAGAAGGTTATGGCTGAAGTGAAGGATCATTGTTATTAGTTGCCATTGAGTCGATTCCGACTCATGGTGAGTCCATGTGTACAGAGTAGAACTGCTCTATAGGGTTTTCAAGGCTGTGATCTTTTGGAAGCAGATCCCCAGGTCTGTCTCGTGAGGCACCTCTGGATAGGTTCGAACTGCCAACTTTTCGGCTAGTAGTTGAGCACTTAACAATCTGTACCACCCAGGGTCTCCTGAACTGAAAGACAGTAAAATACTATTAGATAAAAAGGGTAAGGGAGACAGGTTAAGGTTCAAAGTTGAAATGAAAACAAGGAGACTGACACTTATTATGAGAAAATATTCTTAAGAAGGCTTAACATTATTTTGCAAATACAAGCTATACTATATGTATACTTGATAGTGAGATATAATCCAAAAGTGTCTCCATTACTATTTAATATATGCTTTTGATAAGGAGCCCTGGGGGCACAGTGTTTAATGTGCTCGGCTGCTAAACAAAAGGTCAGTGGTCTGAACCCACCAGCCACTCTGCGGGAGAAAGATGTGGCAGTCTGCTTCCGTAAAGATTACAGCCTTGGAAACGCTATGGGGTAGTTCTACTCTGTCCTATAGGGTCACTATGAGTCGGAATCAACCTGATGGCAGTGAGTTTGGCTTTTTTTTGGTTTGTTGATAAGTAAGGTCTTTTTTCTTATTAAATTTGACACAGGCAACTGTTTTGTGTGTATGTGTGTGTATGTGTACCTCAAAGGAGTTGACATTTGGTTTATAAATGTTTATGAGATACATCAATAATTTCTGTAGTTTAAAATTATCCATAGTTAACTGACTGAGGTCTCATCAAATGCTGTTACTTGCTTTGAGGATCCCTCCTTTTCTGCTTCCTGTGTTTGAATTATAGGGGAATCCAAAGAATGTGGTAAGTAATCACACCCTTAGAGTTAGGTATTACTTATTACAGATTATTAGGGTGGTATCGTGTGGTAAGGTGGTGGAGAGAACGATAGACCTGAGAACTGATATGACAGGTAGATTTTCAGCTCTACCACTTACAAGTTATGTGACTTCTGAGAGTAATTGTACCTCTGTAAGTCCCAAGTTCCTTACCTTAAGTTGGGGTTTGGTGTGAGGATTCAATGTGATAGTGTTTATGAAACACTTAAAAATTATAAAACTGGGTATGTTAGGCATTATTACTATAATAATAATCCCCACGTCTGATACCATGTTGTTGTTTTTAGCTGCTGTTGAGTCAGCCCCCAACTCATGGCGACCCCATGTGTCTTAAAACTAAGTTTTAAGATTTAATTGTTGGAGTATTCTACAGTTTTCAGTTGTAAATCTATGTTTACAATTATGTAAATACACTTCACTACCTGAAATAAAATTTAATTAATCTACTTTTTAATGTAATAATTAAAATATTATTTAATGAAATAAGTGGTTTTTTTTTTTTTACTTATGCATTACTAGTAGTTGTCCATTCATCTTAACCAGGTAATCTTACAATTTTTATGTGATTGTGTTACTGAACATATTGGTTCTTTGAAAGACAATGTTCCCATAAGAACAAATTCAAAGTTGTGGGTCCTACAGAGATAGTCAAGTTAAAGGTAACATATTCAGGGTTTTGCATCCTCTTGAACTACGGACTTGATACTGTAGGCTTTAGTCTCTAATCTTCAATTAGGTTTCCTTTAAATCCATATTCGTTAAATGTTCACAAGTACATTAGAGTGTAATAAGGAAATATGCTCTCTTCAGTGTACCTTAGTGGAACTACTGCAAAATATTGTGAAAGACATGGCAAAAGAATGAACCATTTATAGTACACACCTAGAGCAACTTCTGACGGAAAAGTATTATGGATAGTTACCTTACTGTGCAACTCTATAGTATTTTGTAATTAAAACCCAAGTTCTTGAACCACAAGGATGAAACAAAAAATACTTATTTTAGATCAATTAGAAGAAATAACAAATATTATCTGCATATTTTGTGGTTTGATGATGGACTTAAGCAGATTTTAAAGTGAAGACTGACTGAAGACAACTGCTGTTTAATCCTCAACTGCTCTGCCAGACCTTCCTGTGAAACTCATGGTCATTTATTTCTGGAATTTCAGATCACAATTTTTACAAGTTATTTAGAATGTTGCATGTTTGCTTCACCACTTTACTTAGCCCTTACATCCATCAGGTATTTTATTCTGGATGTTTCAGAATACTTACAAAAAAGATTTTCTTTTCCTTAGTTTAGATTGCATATAAAAAAGCAGCAATCCCAAGATCACCAAAATCCCTGGGTAAAACAAACAAACAAGCAAACAAAACCCTTTTCTAGCCACTTCTATCTCAGTAGGATACTTCTATTTACCCCCAAATTACTTCTCTAATTTTAAACAACTTGTCTAGTTAATTTCCTGTGTGATCACTGACTGTAAGTGAGGTTCATTTTCTTATCTACATCATGTAGGTAATTAAAGGAAATTGAAAGTGGGTAGTGAAGCTTTTATGCAACTGGGATTGAAGCTGAATGAAGGGCAGCGAGGTCAGTGGAGTTCATTATATTTTTATGTGAGAGGCTGGTTTTTCTGCCCTGTCCTTGTTTATTTAGTATAGGCTGGACAGACTACTAACTGCAAATCTGTGTGTCTGATTTGCCCAGCTGTCCTTGAATAAAGACATCTTCCACTGCAAATGTTAAATCACAGTGATTGACAACCTATGATGAAATCTGCTTGTAAACCCCCTGCTACTGTTTTTAGATTGCAAAAGAAAAAAACAGAATAAAGAAACATCTTTCAAAATCACATCAAATGGGCCCTGCTGTTCACTCAAATACTTTTCATTTTGTTTCCCTTTTCATTACCAACCTCAATCTGTTCTACAAATGCCATAAACTCAGCTGCCCATCATAAAGTAAAAAAATAAAATAAAAAATAAAAGTATATACATATGTATGTATGCTACCACATTGTTTATTACACCGACTTTTGGTTTATTGGGGATATATACTCTTAAATAATGGTTTATTCACATCATCGTGTCACATAGCTTACTTGCTTGCTTTCCTAAGAACAATCTGGCAAATCTGTACTGCTGAGATATGTCTTTCAATGTTTAGCTGGCATTTGGGTTCAGTTAAGGCTCCAGGAGTTTTATTCCACATGCAAGTCTTACATTTTCAGTGGCCCTTAAATACGTCGACTGTGTAATTTACCTTTTAGGTTTGTTAAAATAAGAAACATGAAATACTTATAATCTAATTTGGTCTTTTCTTTAGTGAAAGTGTTTGAACAAATTAATGTTGTTGGAATGTGTGTGTGTGTGTGTACGTGAGTTTATACATATACTTTTTTTCTTCCAGGTACAGTAACTATAAGAGCCTGTTTTACCTAAGCAAATTACCAAGCGGAAAGAACAGAATGGGTTCATGCTTGGTCTCCTGTAAGCATTATGTAACAGTAAACGAGTACTCTTATGTCCCTGCACACATCACTGCCTATAATGAAACTCACTTAAACAGCAGATAAGAGAGTACTCGTACAGTGGGGATGGCAGCCTGATCAATGGGACAGACTAAAGAAGCTTTATACTATAACTTGATTTCTGTCATGGGAAAAGCAAAACTTACAAAGTTAATAAGTTCTAGACTTTAAGTAGCACTTGATTAATTTGTAACATTCTGAGGCGTTAAAACAAACTAAGATTAGTTTCTCACATTCCAGTGCTGTCTTTTGGCTACTGGAGCTTTAGAAAAAGCATTTCAGTAAATTTCCCTAATAGGAAACCTGTTTAATATCTATATCTTTCCAAAGTATTACATTAATTGGATATTACATATTTTATAATAATATTTGGAAAATAACCTGGCATTTGCCAAACTAGGTCCAGATATATTAAGGGATAAATAAACAGACCTTATATTTTTATCTTTGTTTACTCAGATTGCCTTTTATTCAATCATTAATCTACTAAAAAACCAAGTGCTATATAACTTAAAAAAAAATACAAATCTATTATGATTTGTATTGTTTCTAACAATTACGATTTGTACTTTAAAATTATCTGTTCAAACTGAATAAATCATATACCATCATTTCAAATAAAACAAGCCTCTAAAATAAAAGACTGTTATAATCTGGACTTACATGATATTTATAACGACCTTAAAATTCGACATAAGGCAGAATAAGAATGAATTTAGTAACACTCTACGTTAAAAAAAAGGAAGGGAAAAAGAAAGTCCTAAGTTATAAAACATTCATTGGAAAATGATAAAAACAAATTCTAGTTAATTAAACAATAATAAACTATTTTTTCCAATATGCTCATAATTTGTGTCACTAAACAATTTTATTATATTCAGATGGCAATAATTTAAATACTGACGGATATAACTGTAATTTCTCATAAGATCTATGCGTGTTTCCTTTCAGGACTTGTGTGAGTATGGGCATATGTGTCTAATTTAAATCAATGTTTTAAACTTATAGACACGTTTGGCCTTCAACCAATTAAGGCAAAAACACAATAATATGGCAAAAATAAATATGAACAAGAAATAATACTTTATTGTAAGAAGAACCACCCGGTTGAAGGACACCTGTTAAGGGATCTTAACAATAGTGGGTACCAGCAGGTGCGTTGTACTTAAAATAATTTCAGTGGTATGAAGTCCATCAGAAACTTCTATTTTCCAGGGTTTATAGCTAAGTCCTTAAAAAACTGTTCTTTGATGAAACTTGAAAAAAATTCCTAAGTTTTCAAGGATCTAATAAAAATACCTTATAGCTTAACAATGTTTAGACATTCTCTTTTTAAGAAATTGAAATCTTTAGGCTATCTTATTCGAATCCTGAAAGGGAATACTGAGATTAGCAGCAGTATATAATAATTGTGTAAGGTTAAATGTCACACTTTGCAATCTAACTTTAAAAGCTAAATAACCTTTTTTTCTTATCACCTTGCTTCTGCTTTAAAAACTTCACCGTTTTTTAGAGGTGACTTGATAATTTGCATTTCTACACGTTATGAGATTATAGGAAACATAAAGCATACAAACAAAAAACCCCAAACAAAAATAAAACCCAATTTTGGGAAGTGGAAAGGATTAAGGCATACCACTAAAACACTTCTCATCTATTTAATAGACATTTACTGAATATTTTTGTTCTAGGAGTTAAGAAATAGTTATACAAAAAGCAAAATAAAAACCTAAAGGTGAAATATCAAAATAGGCCAATATGCAAGAAATATCACAAGACAGTACTGGAGCAATGGCCAAATGAATGGAACAAACACTGGTATTATGAATTTAGAAAGACAGTAACCACTGAGGCTGAATTAATTAGGGAATATTTCAAGAGGGAGCTGAGCCAAGGTGAGTGCATAGAATTCAAATGGACAAACGTTCCAGGTGGGAATCAAAAGCAAAGGTGTGAAGCTGAGAATGTGCACAGTATATCTGAAGGTAAGATGAAGAAGGTCAACTAGGGGAAAGGGGAGGAAATTAGTAAGTCTAATGGAACATGTAAGGAGCCCTGGTGGCAAAGTGGTTATGCGCTTGGCTGCTAAAAGGTCGGCAGTTCAAACCCACTAGCTGCTCCACAGGAGAAAGATGTGGCAGTCTGCTTCTGTAAAGACTATAGCCTTGGAAACCCTATGGGGCAGCTCTACTCTGTCCTACAGGGTTGCTAAAGTTGGAATCGACTCAACGAGCACAGGTTTGGTTTGGAATGGAATGTGTAGGTAAAAAAGGAAGAATGTGGAGGGCCATGATTAAGGAAATCATGTTTTATTACATATGTAACTTTAAGATTTTTGAGGAGAGAAATGATGCAAATGGTGTTTTAAAATAGATAAAGTTCCAAGGGCGAATTGGATGAATTAAAGAGGAGAGAGGAACCAAACCAGGAAGATCACTCAGGAGACTGTTTAGCGCAGTTGTTCCGGAATGAAGTGATGAGAACCTAGAAAGGAGCTAAAGAGTGCATTTTTTTTTTTTAAATTTTTTTAAAGGCAGAGACTTGAGAAAAAATTACAAAGGAAGGGCTGAATGGACTTGGTAACTGGTTTAATAAGTAGAATTGAGGAGGAGAGAAGGAGGAGCCAAAGATTAACTGAAGGAATTAATCTTGGGGGTATGAAAGAATGTAAATACAAATGACAAACAAAATGACGGGAATCCTCAGTCTTCTGGGGGTGATGAAGGTGGGCAAGATTTTAGACATTCTCAGTATGGGTCACAGAGGGACAAGGAAGTGGGAATGCCACTGAGCAAGCAGAAGTGTGGAACCGTAGTTCAAATAAGAGGTCAAGACTGGTGACTATGCCATGAGATTCATCTATTTAAAGGTAATATATTTAAACTAACGTAACTGTGGGGTGACCTGAGAAAGTGAGTACATAGGAAAGCAGATAATCAAGAAACAAGGTTTGGGGAACACCCAGGCACAGGAAGAGAAGCCAATGGGAAAGCCTAAGAAAAGGAACAGGAATAAGATGTGAAAGAACATTTTTAAGGATCAAGAAAGTATTAAGAGGAAAATAACCAATATGGTCAAATGCTATAAAAAGATCAAAGATTATGCTTCACGGCCTAATTTTTACCAACAGATTCTTAGAAAGCATGAACAACAAAAGGCAAAAATAGATGCATGGGACTTCATCAAAATTAAGAACTTTGTTCATCAAAGGAATTTACCAACAAAGTGAAGAGATAACCTATAACCTGGGAGAAAATTTTGGGAAATGATATATCTGACAGAAGTTTAATATCCAGAACATATAAAGAATTCCTACAACTTAACAACAACAAACAACAACCCAATCAAAAAATGGGCAAAGGACTTGAATAGGTATTTCACACGGAAGATATACAAATGGCCAACAAGCACATGAAAAGACGTCATTAGTGATATGTAAGTCAAGACTACAGTGAGATACCACTTTACACCCACTAAGATGGCTATGATTAAACAAACAAACAATGACCGGAGAACAACAGATGCTGGCTAGGATGTGGATGTAGGAATTAGAGCCCTCATCCATTGCTGATGGGACTGTAAAATGGTACAGCTGCTGTGGAAAACAGTTTAGTGGTTCCTCAAAAAGTGAAACACAGAATTACCATATGACTTACTTTCTTTCTACTTCACTATCCTTCATTCCTACTTTGAAACTTAGCTCAAATATAACTTCCTCTTCTGTGAAGCTATTTCTAATTTTCCCAGCCAGAGTTAATCACTTCCTACTGTGTGTTCCCAAATTACTACACTTCATTTAGATACAAATGATAATGTGTAATAATTATTTATTTACATAGATTATTTCCTTAACAGCAGATTTTGAGAAGCCAGGGATTTGAACTCATCTTTGTAACCCCAGTATCTGGCACATATTAGTGCTAAAAAGATGTTGACAAAGAAAATTACAACAGTAAAATAATCTGAAAGCTATCCATTCCTTTACAATAATTAGCAGGGCTATGATGTTATTAATTGCTCTTCAGATATTTCTGTTGTATGTTTTGGTTTCTTCCCTTCACCTACCATTTTAATGGAGTGTAAACTCTAAAAAAGATCTATGTCTTTCACATATACACTCAAAAGGCACTCTGAACACTTGCCAATCAAGATGAAGGACAACAGTTAAAACATGTTTTGAAGGATGGAAACTATGCTAGACACTCACTATTGTTCATCAAATATTCCTTCCAGACATGTGGGATTATACTTCATCACCTTTTTTGAAGGTAGGCATAGCCATGTAACTTGCTCTGCTCAGTGAAATATGAGTACTTCTGATGAAAGCTTTAAGAGCAATTGGAAGTTGTTACTGGCCAATTTCCCTTCCAATTGCTGCAATGAGGTAAAGTCTCTAGTCAGTTTGGGTGATTCTGAGTTCAAGATTGTTACACCACATAACTTCATCTATCCTGAGTGATACAGAAACATAAGAACACCATTTTTTCAAACAGTCTCACCTGCAATGAATTAAGTAGACTTTTTAAAAAACAGCCTACTGAAATATAATTCATATACCCTACAATTCACTCATTTAAAGAGTTGTTGTTAGGTGCCATTGAGTCAGTTCCGACTCATAGTGACCCTATGTACAACAGAACGAAACACTGCCCAGTCTTGCATCATCCTCACAATTGCTATGCTTGAGCCCATTGTTGCAGTCACTGTGTCAATTCATCTCGTTGAGGGTCTTCCTCTTTTTCACTGACCTTCTACTTTACTAAGCATGATGTCCTTTTCCATGGACTGGTCCCTCCTGATAACATGTCCAAAGTATGTGAGACGAAGTCTCACCCTCCTTGCTTCTAAGGAGCCTTCTGGCTGTACTTCTTCCCAAGAGAGATTTGTTCATTCCTCTGGCAGCCCACGGCATATTCAATATTCTTCGCCAACACCATAATTCAAAGGCATCAATTCTTCAGTCTTCCTTACTCATTGTCCAGCTTTCACATGCATATGAGGAGATTGAAAACACCATGGCTTGGGTCAGGGGCACCTTAGTCCTTAAAGTGACATCTTTGCTTTTTAACACTTTAAAGAGGTCTTTTGCAGCAGATTTGACCAATGCAATGCATCATTTGAATTCCTGACTGCTGCTTCCATGGGCGTTGATTGTGGATCCAGGTAAAATGAAATCCTTTAGTACATTCAGCTTTGAAACCTTCACCACAATCTAATTTTAGAACATTTTCCTCACTCCAAAAAGAAACGCTGTAACATTTAGCTTTCACCCTCAATTCTTATATCTGCCCCTCCCTCCACCAGCAGCCCCTGGCAACCACACTAATCTGCTGCTTACAGTCTCTATGGATTTGCCTTTTTGGACATTTCATATAAATGAAATCAATACAATATGTGTCAGGATTCTTAACATGGTTTCAAGGTTCATCCAGCATGTATAAGAACTTTTTCCTTTTTATTGCCGAATAATATTCCATTATACATTTTATTTATCCATTTATCTACCAATTAATGGTCATTTGGATTTTTTCAACTTTATGGCTATTATGAATATTGCTGCTATAAACATTCATGTACAAGTTTTTATATGTATGTTTTCATTTCTCTTGGGCATATACCTAGCAGTAGAATTGCTAGGTCATATGATAACTCCATGTTTAACATTCTGAGCAATTGCTAAACATTCCCAGCAGCAATGCATGAGGGTTCCAACTTTTCCACATCCTGACCAACACTTGTTATTGTCTTTTTTATTATAACCATCCTACTGTGCGTTAAGTGGCATCTTATTGTGATTTTATTTGTGTTTCCCTAGTGACTTATGATATTTGGGGATCTTTTCATATGCCTAGTAGTCATTTGTATATCTTCTTTGGAGAAATGCGTAGTCATATTTTTCACTCATTTTAAAATTGGTTTATTTATCTTTTAATTATTGAGATACAACAGTTATTTATGTATTCTGCATACAAGTCCCTTACCATATACATGATTTGCAAATATTTTCTCCCATTCTGTGGGCTATCTTTTTACTTTCTTGATACTGTTCGTAGTGCAAGCGGTTTTAATTTTGATGAAATCCAATTTATTTTCTCTTTTACAGCTTCTGCTTTTGGTATTATGTCTAAGAAGCCACTGCCTAACCCAAGGTCATGAAAATTTATATCTATATTTTCTTCTAGGAGTTTTATACTTTTAACTCTTACATTTAGGTCTTTGGTCCACTTAATTTTTGTGTATTGTGTGAGGAAGGAGTTTAACTTTACTCTTTTGCATGCAGATATCCAGTTATTTCAGCACTATTTGTTGAAAAGACTAGTCTCTCTCCATTTTATTGTGCTGGCACCCTTGCTGAAAATCAATTGGCGATAAATGTAACAGTTTATTTCTGAACTCCCAATTCTATTCCAATGATCTTCAAGTCTACCCTTATGCTGCTATTACACTGTTTTTATGTTACTTTGCAGTAAGTTTTGAAATCAGAAGGAGTGAGTCCTCCAATTTTGTTCTTCTTTGTCAAGACGGTGTTAGCTAATCTGAGTCCCTTGTATTTCCCTATGAATTTTAGTAACAGCTTCCCAATTTCTGCAAAAAAGCCAGCTGAAATTCAGATAGGGATTGTGTTGAATCTGTAGATGTGTCTTTCCATTAATCAAAATCTTCTTTAACATGCTTCAATAATGTTTTGTGTAGTTTTCACTGTATACATCTTACACTTCCTTAGTTAAATTTATTCCTAAGTATTTTACTCCTTCCTTTTAAAGTTATTTAAATGGAATTGTTTTCTTAATTTCTTTTTTCAGGTTTTTCATTGCCACTGAACAGCAATACAACAGATGGTTGTACATTGATCTTTAATCCTGAAACTTTGCTGAACTAATTTATTAGTTTTTAGTGGATTCCTTAAAATTTCCCACATACAAGATCCTATTAGCTGCAAATGGAAATTTATTTAACTGGATGACTTGATATCTTGTTTTCTTTTTTCCCCCTAGTTGCCCTAGCTAGGGCCACCAATACGATGTTGGGAGTGATATCCTTGTACTGTTCCTGTTCTTAGAAGGAATGAATCCAGTCTTTCACCCTTAAGTATGACGTTAACTGTGGGTTTTTCGTATATGCTCTTTATCAAGCTGAGGAAATGCCCTTCTATTCCTACTTTGTTTAGCAATTTTTCTCATGAAAGGTTGTTAGAGATTGTCAAATGATTTTTTTCTGTGTCTATTGAAACGACCACACTGTTTTGTTCCTTTATTCCATTAATATGGTGTATTATACACTAATTGTTTTTTGGATGTTAAACCAATCTTACATTCCTGGGAAAGGAATTCTGGGTGGTGCAAATGGTTAAGTGCTTGACTACTAGCTGAAAGGTTGGTGGTTCAAACCTACCAATAGGTGCCTCAGGAGACAGGCCTGGCAATCTGCTTCCAAAAGGTCACAGCTTTGACAACCCTATGGAGCAGTTCTATTCTGCACACACAGGCTTGCCATAAATTGGAAGTGACTCAGTGGCAACTAACAACAACAACATTCCTGGGATAAATCCCACTTGGTCATGGTGTATAATCATTTAATATGCTGCTGAATTTGGTTTTCTATTATTTTATTGAGGATTTTTGCATCTATATTCATAAAGTACATTGGTCTGTAGTTTTCTTGCGATATCCTTGTTCTGGTGCCAGAGTAAACTCATACAATGAGTTGTGAAGTGTTCCCTCTCTTCTATTCTGAGAAAGAGTTTTTATAGGATTGGTATTCTTTGGATGTTTGGTAGAATTCATCAATGAAACCATACGGGCCTGAGCTTTTTTTACTTGGAAGATGAGTCTATTCAGACATTCTATTTTTTCTTGAGTCAGTTTTGGTAGTTTGCTTCGTTTTAGGAATTTGTCCATTTTTAGGAAACTGTCCATTTCATCTAAATTATGTAAGTTCATAATATTCCCTTATAATAATTTTTACTTCTGTGAGGTTGATTGTGATGACCCCTATATTGTTACTGATTTTAGTGACTTGAATCTTTTCCTATTTTCTTGATTAGTCTAGTGAAAGGTTTGTCAGTTTTGTTGATCTTTTTTAAGAAACAACTTTTGGTATTGTTTATTTTTTCTACTGTTTTTTATCTTCTAATTAATCTATTTTAACTCTAATCTTTATTACATTCTTCCTTCTGCTTGCTCTTTTTTCAGCTTCTCAAGTTAGAAGATTAGGCTACTGATTTGAGATCATTCTTCATTTTTAATATAGACATCATAGCTATAAATTTCCCTCTAAGCATCTCATAAATATCGGTAGGTTGTTTTTTTTTTTTTTTTTTTGTTAATCTCTGAGTACTGTCTAATTTCCCTTGTGATTTCTTCTTTGACTCATTGGTTATTTAATTTACTTGGTTGTTTCATTTCCACGTTTGCAAAATTTCCAAATTGTTTTATGTTACTGATTTATAACTTAATTCTATCGTGGTCAGAAAACATGCTTTATGAGACTTCGACTTTTTAAATTTTATTAAATGTTTATATTTTTAAAATTTATTGTTTTATGGCATACCACATGGTCTCTCCTGGAGAAAGTTACAAGTGTGCCAGAGAAAAATGTGTATTCTGCTATTGTTGGATGGAATGCTTTATAGATATCTGCTCTGCCTTGTTGGTTTATAATCAAGTCTTCTATAGCCTTGTTACTCTTCCGTCTAGTTGTGCTACCCGTTATAGAAAGTGGAGTATTGAAATCTCCAACTATAGTTTCCATTTCTCCCTTTGATTCTGTCAGTTTTTGCTACATGTATTTGGGACATGTCATCATCATACATGTATACGATGACATGTACAAAGAGCTGGAGATAGAAAACCAAAAGGGAAGAACATGCTCGGCATTACTCAAGCTGAAAGAACTGAAGAAAAAATTCAAGCCTCGAGTTGCCATAGTGTAGGATTCTATGGGGAAAATATTAAACTATGCAGGAAGCATCAAAAGGAGATGGAAGGAATACATAGAGTCATTATACTAAAAAGAATTGGTTGATGTTCAACCATTTCAAGAGGCAGCGTATGATCAGGAACCGATGATTCTGAAGGAAGAAGTTCAAGCTGCACTGAAGGCACTGGCAAAAAACAAGGCCCCAGGAATTGACGGAATATCAATTGAGATGTTTCAACGAACGGACGCAGCGCTGGAAGTGCTCACTCGTTATACGTCAAGAAATTTGGAAGACAGCTTCCTGGCCAACCGACTGGAAGAGATCCATATTTATGCCTATTCTCAAGAAAGATGATCCAACTGAATGAGGAAACTATCAAACAGTATCATTAACATCACACGCAAGTAAAATTTTGCAGAAGATCATTCAAAAGCGGCTGCAGCAGTATATCGACAGGGAACTGCCAGAAATTCAGGCTGGATTCAGAAAAGGATGTGGAACCAGGGATATCACTGTTGAGGTCAGATGGATCCTTGCTGAAAGAATACCAGAAAGATGTTTACCTGTTTTTTATTGACTATGCAAAGGCATTTGACTGTATGGATCATAACAAATTATGGATAACACTGTGAGGAATGGGAATTCTAGAACACTTAATCGTGCTCATGAGGAACTTGCACATTGATCCAAGAGGCAGTGGTTCAAACAGAACAAGGGGATACAAGTTAGGAAGGTGTGCATCAGGGTTGTATCCTTTCACCATACTCATTCAATCCGTAGATTTAGCAAATAATCTGAGCAGCTGGACTATGTAAAGAAGAACAGGGCATCAGGATTGGAGGAAGACTCATTAACAACCTGAGTTACACAGATGACACAATCTTGCCGGCTGAAAGTGAAGAGGACTTGAAGCACTTATTAGTGAAGATCAAACACCACAGACTTCAGTATGGATTACACCTCAACATAAAGAAAACAAAACTCCTCACAACTGGACCAATAAGCAACATCATGATAAAACGAGAAAAGCCTGAAGTTGTCAAGGATTTAATTTTACTTGAATCCACAATCAACACCCATGGAAACAGCAGTCAAGAAATCAAAAGATGCATTGCATTGGGCAAATTTGCTGCAAAAGACTTCTTTAAAGTGTTGAAAAGCAAAGATGTCACCCTGAAGACTAAGGTGCACCTGACGCAGGCCATGACATTTTCAATGGCATCATATGCATGTGAAAGCTGGACAATGAATAAGGAAGACAGAAGAAGAAACGATGCCTTTGAATTGTGGTGTTGGCGAAGAATATTGAATGGACTGTCAAAAGAACGAACAAATCTGTCTTGGAAGAAGTACAACCAGAATGCTGCTTAGAAGCAAGGATGGCGAGACTACGTCTTACATACTTTGGACCTGTTATCAGGAGGGATCAGTCCCTAGGGAAGGACATCATGCTTGGTAAAGTGGACAGCCAGTGAGAAAGAGGAAGACCCTCAACGAGATGGATTGACACTGTGGCTTCAACAATGGGCTCAAGCATAACAAGGATTGTGAAGATGGCGCAGGACCGGGCAGTGTCACGTTTTGTAGTACACAGGGTCACCACGGGTCAGAATTGACTCAACGGCACCTAACAATAACAACAACAACATTTGGGACTGTTTTTTTGGTGCGTAAATGCATGTAACTGTTATATCTTCCTGATGAATTGATCCTCTTATTTTTATAAAATGTCCCTCTTTATCTCTAATGACATTTTTTGTTTTAAAGTCTATTTTGTCTGATATTAGTATAGCCACTCCAGCTCTTTTATGGGTGCTGTTTGCATGGTATAGCTTTTCAAATCTGTTTACTTTCAACTTACTTCTATCTTTGAATCTAAATTGTGTCTCCTGTAGACAGTACATAGTAGAGTCTTATTATTTTTTCCAGTTTGAGAACCTCTGCCTTTTGATTTTAATGTTTAATCTAGTCACATTTAATATTATGAATAACATGGTTGGACTATGTCTTCCTTTTTTCTTTTGTTATTAATTATGCCTTGTGTCTTTTTTGTTCTCTGTTCCTCCTTTCCTGCCTTCTATTAAATCAAGCGAATATATTTACTGTAACATTCTTATTTCTTTAATTTTTTTTTTTCACTTAGTATGTTTTAACTGGGGGCCAAGACGACAGAGTAGTCAGAAGCTTCCCGTGGACCTTCTTACAACAAAGACTTGAAAAAACAAGTGATTCGATTATATATGACCATCTGGGAGCCCTGAACAACAAAGGCAAAGTTGAGGAACTGGACTGAGTGGCAGCGGGAGGGAGAGACGGTTCGCAAGAAGCGAGGAGTTGCCAGACCTGACCCGGTGAGAGTCTGAGACCTTCAGGCCTGACTAGCTCGGGGGTGAGCAGTAAGGCAGGCAAGCAGCTGTGCTCAGGAGGTGTATTCCGCACCAGGAGAGACCCAGCCGCTGAGAGTCTACTTGGCCACCCAGAACCAGTGAGAAGCAGCCCTAGATTGCTGAAAGATAAGTATGTGCGTCCAGCCTACAGCACAGATCAAAACACCCCCCTCAGGGGAAAACCCCTCTCCCATTTGCCTCCCTACTCTCTGTTCTGCACTGGGTCCCGGACCAGCTTCAGCAATTGCCGAGTCCCCTGGGCTGGAAGTAGGATCCATGAGCAGAGCCATTCTCCCGGCCTTGGAGAGTGAACAAATTAACAAACGGGAAAAAAAAACCAAAAAAACTGCCGGCTCTTCTAAGCCAGGAACTCAGGGTAGGCACAGCTCCTTTGCTAGGCACAGGCATAAGGGATCCATGGACTTTGAGTGCCTTTCCCCTGCAAAGACTTGTGTGGGCCCATTTCAACAGCGTAGGCCCTCATTACTGCAGTACAACAGGGTGTATACCTTAAGTCTAACTGTTTCAGCTGTGAAGTGGCAGGTTTGTGACATTTGACACTGCTCTGCCCATTAAGCAGGGTCTTCACCCACCCACATCAGGGGCCTGAGGGCTGGTGGCCCACCCACGCCACCTAGCCACCTGTGATAGGGGCCCAAGAATAAGAGGCGCCCCCCAGTCCATACAGCCAACAGCATCAGGTGCTCATACTCCAGCTGCTCTAGGGAACAGTGAGATGCCTTCTTCCTGGACACTCGGGGGTGGCCATCAGGCCCCCGCCTTGCTCAGAGTGTGTCCCCCTCCTGCAGCCAGATGCCTGTGCCTACACCAATCATCCATGCCTGTCAAGGACTGCAGGTGAGAGACTGCACCACACACTTGGTGGCTATCTACCTGCGCACCTAAGCGGAATC
>NW_004443953.1:8738124-8765435 GCF_000243295.1 Trichechus manatus latirostris
GGGGTCTTAAATACTTGCAAGCGGCCATCTAAGACACATCAATTGGTCCCAACCACTTGGAGTAAAGGAGAATGAAGAACACCTAAGACACAAGGAAAGTATTGGCCCAAGAGACAGAATGGGCCACATAAACCACAGACTTCATCAGCCTGAGACCAGAAGAACTAGATGGTGCCTGGCTACCACCAATGACTGCCCTGACAGGGAACACAACAGAGGGTCTCCAATGGAGCAGCAGAAGGATGGGCTGCAGAACTCAAATTCTAGTAAGAAGACCAGACTTAATGGTTTGACTGAGACTGGAGGTGCCCCAGAAAGCACGGCCCCTGGACTCTCTATCAGCCCAGAACTAAAACAATTTCCGAGGCCAACTCTTCAGACAGGGATTTGACTGGACTGTGGGACATAAAGTGATACTCGTGAAGAGTGTGCCTCTTAGTCAAGTAGATACAAGAGACCAAAGGGGCAGCTTCTGTCCAGAGGAGAGATGGGAAGGCAGACAGAGTTAGGAGCTGGTTGAATGGTCATGGGGAATCAGGGGCAGAAAGGAGGAGTGTGCTGTCGCAGAATGGGGTGAGCAATTAGGGTCTCATAACAGTGTATGTAAAAAAAAAATTTTTTGTATGGGAGACTTACTTGAAATGTAAACTTCATTTAATTACAACAATAAAAAAAAACTAGCTCAAAATGGATCAAAGACTTAAACATAAAGTTGGAAACGATAAAGATTCTGGAAGAAAAGATAGGGACAATGCTAGGAGCCCTAATACATGGCATAAACACAACACAAACTGTAAGTAACAGCACAAGCACCAGAAGAGAGACTAAATAAGTGGGAGCTCCTAAAAATGAAACACTTATGGTCATCAAAATACCTCACCAAAAGAGTCAAAAGACAACCAACAGACCGGGAAAAAACTTTTGGCTAAGACAAATCCAATCAGCGTCTAATCTCTAAAATCTAAAAGATACTTCAAAACCTCAACAACAAAAGGGCAAATAACCCAATTAAAAAATGGTCAAAGGATATGAACAGGCTCTTCACCAAAGAAGATATTCTGGTGGCTAACACAAACATGAAGAAATGCTCACACTCATTAGCCATTAGAGAAATGCAGATCAAAACTACAATGAGTTATCATCATCTCACCCCAAGGCTAGCATTAATCCAAAAACCACAAAATAATAAATGCTGGAGAGGTTGTGGAGAGACTGGAACACTTCTACACTGTTGGTGGGAATGTAAAATGGTACAACCACTTTGGAAATCAATTTGGCGCTTCCTTAAAAAGCTAGAAATAGAAGTACCATATGATTCAGCTATCTCGCTCCTTGGAATATATCCTAGAGAAATAAGAGCAGTTACATGAATACATATATGCACACCTATGTTCTCTGCAAGCACTGTTCACAATAGCACAAAGATGGAAACCTAGGTGCCCATCAACGGAGGAATGGATAAACAAATTATGGTACAGCCACACAATGGAATACTATGCAATGATAAAGAACAATGATGAAGCCGTGAAACATAATATGGAGGAATCTGGAGGGCATTACGCCGAGTGAATTCAGTCAGTCACAGAAGGACAAATACTGTATTAGACCACTATTATAAGAACTCAAGAAAAGGTTTAAACGCAGAAGAAAACATCCTTTGATGGTTACAAGGGTGGGGAGGGAGGGTGAGGGTTATTTACACTAGATGGTAGATAAGAATTATCTTAGATGAAGGGAAGGATAGCACACACTACAGGGGAAGTCAGCACAAGGGGACTAAACCAAAGCTACGAAGTTTCCTGAATACAATCAAACACTTTGAGGGACAGAGTAGCAGGGGTAGGGGTCTGGGGACCATGCTTTCAGGGGACATCTAGGTCAACTGGCGTAACAAAGCTTATTAAGAAATGTTCTGCATTCTACTTTGGTGAGTGGCGGCTGGTGTCTTAAAAGCCTGCAAGCAGCCATCTAAGATGCATCAGTTGGTCCCAATCTCCTGGAGTAAAGGAGAAGGAAGAACACCAAAGACTCAAGGAAAGTATTAGCCCAAGAGACAGAATGGGCCACATAAACCAGAGACTTCATTAACCTGAGACCAGAAGAACCAGATGCTGCCTGGCTACCACCAATGACTGCCCTGACAGGGAACACAACAAAGAGTCCCTGATGGAGCAGGAGAAAGGTGGGGTGCAGAACTCATATTCTAGTAAGAAGACCAGACTTAATGGTCTGAGACTGGAGGAACCCTGGAAAGCACAGCCCCTGGATTCTTTATCAGCTCAGAACTAAAACAATTTCTGAGGCCATCTCTTCAGACAGGGATTGGACTGGACTGTGGGACATAAAGTGATACTCGTGAGGAGTGTGCCTCTTAGCTCAAGTAGATACAAGAGACTAAAGGGGCAGCTTCTGTCTGGAGGTGAGATGGGAAGGTAGAGAAGGCTAGGAGCTGGATGAATGGACATGGGGAATCAGGGGTGGAAAGGAGGAGTGTGCTGTCACGGTATGGAGAGTGCAATTAGGGTCACATAACAACGTTATGTATAAATTTTTGTATGGGAGACTAACTTGATATGTAAACTTCATTTAAACTACAACAATAAACAAAAACAAAAAAATGTTTCAATTATTTTCTTAGTGGTTGCTCTAGGGCTTATAATATACATCTTAACTCACCAAAATCTATCCCACATTTATGTTAAGTTAATGTCAGTAAAATAAACATCATTACTATATAGCTCTGTTCCTTCCTTTTCCCTTTTTATTGCTATTATGGTTATATATACTATTTCTATATGTTAAAAACTCAAAAATAAACCACTGTCAATATTACTTTATATAATTTTGTGTGTTAAAGAAGAAAGAACAGCAAGTATAAATTTACATAGCTTGCTATATTAATCTTCTTATTTTCTATTCGTAGTTCTCTTCATTTCTTCCTATGGATTTGAGTTATCATCTGGTATCATTTTCTTAGTCCTACATACCATTTTGTTCCCATGCTTCTCTGTGCTGTAATTGTGAAATATATTACATTTCTACATCTTATAGTCCCAGGAATACATTGCATACCTATTGTTTTATGCAATTGCTTTTTAAATCAGTTACAAGAAGAAAGCATAAGAAATATTCAGCTATGCAATCTTTTATAATTACCTACATATTTACCTTTACTGGAGCTCTTGCTTTCTTGTGTGGATTTGAATTACTATTTGGTGTCACTTGTTTTAACATGAACTTCTGTTAGTGTTCCTTGTAAGGTAGGTCTGCTTGCAATTAATTCTCTGCTTTTGTTTTCTGGAAATGTCTTTGCTTTCATTTTTAAAAGATAGTTTTTATGAATATAAGATTCCTGGTTGACAGTTTTTTCTTCCCCCCTTCAGCATTTTGAATATGTAATCTCACTGTCTTCTGGTTTCCATTGTTTCTGATGAGAAGTCAGCTGTAAAATCTTATTGTGATGAATTGTTTTCCTCTTGATGCTTTCAAGATTTTCTCTTTGTTTTTAGCCTTCAAAATTTTAACAATGATATATCTTTGTGTGGCTCTCTCTGTATTTATCCTACTTGTAGTTTGCTGAGATTCTTAGATGTGGAGATTAATATTTTTCTTCAGATTTGGGATGTTTTCAGCCATTATTTCTTCAAATATTTTTTCTGCTCCTTTCTTTTCTCCTCATGGTACTCCCACTGCACATATGTTGATTCATTTACTGGTGTTCCACATTTCTCTAAGGCTTATTCGTTTTTCTTTATTTTTTCTTCCATTCTTCAGATTGCATAATCTCTTTTGATCTATTCAAGTTCACTGATTATTTCTGCTCCCAGCTCAAATCTATTTCTGAGGACCTCTAGAAAAATTTTCATTTCAGTTACTGTACTTTTTGACTCCAGAATTTATATTTGGTTCTCTTTATAATTTTTTAATCTTTTTATTGATATTCGCTATTTGACAAAACATTGTCATCAATGCCTTCCATTAATTCTTTAGTTTCCTTTAGTTCTTTTAACATATTTGTAACTGCTGCTTTGAAGTATATATCTGCTATCTGGTTCCCCGCACTGGCAGTTTCTATTGCCTGCTTTTTTCTACTGTGTATGGACCACACTTTCCTGTTTCTTTGCAGGTCTTATAATATTTTTGTTGAAAACTGTCCAGTTTTAGACACATTGTAGCAACTCTGGATACTGATTTCCCTCCTCCACTGGGGCTTGTTGTTGTTTGCTGGTTTATTTGTTTAGTGACTTAGGTGGACTTGCTCAGTGAAGTGTGTTTACCCTGCAGTGTACCTTGGGCATGTACAGTCCCTCTGAAAGCCTGGACTCATTCACCTTGATTGATACCATACCCAGTTGCTAGCCTTCACTAATTATTCGCTTACTGCTCTATTCTTTTTATCTCACTTTGGGGCAAAAAATGCTCCATAGTGTGATATAATTAAAGTAGGGATCTTTTGCAAGAGCAGGGTATTGCCAGTCTTTGAGACTGCTCTGATTCTAGGAAGTCTCTTCCTAGCTTTTCTTTCTTTGGCTCTCTCTTAAACTTCTAGCTGGTCTATCATTTTGCTTGTTGCCATGAGTATCATGGAGCTACCAACCTACTCTTAACTGCTCACTGCCAAGATCTCCATTATTTTATACAATGCTTTTAGGTATGAATTTCCCCAGAACTTGTTCCAAATAAAATTAGTCCCCTTAGGCAGATCTGTGGTGCTCTTCTTCGAGAGTGATAATACTGCTCTATGAATGGGGCTCTGGGCATGAATAGTAGTCCCTGGTCTTCTCAGTTTGCCTCTCCCAGCATGGGCCCTTCACTCTACAAGCATGCTGGGGGAAGGGGTGATTGGGCCCTAGTGTTTATGGCCTGTTGCTTCTGGAGTAAAGTTTCCATCCTATGAGTAGCGGCTGAGTGGGAGAAGGGAGCATGGTCTTCTTGGCAGTGACTACCTACAAAAGAGCTACCATAAGAGACAGGGAGATGAGAGAAGCAGACTGGCTGCCCATCCCAGGCACTACAGTTTCACTACAGGCCTACACTGGGGGGCTATGTGGAGAGGTAACTCAATCTTCTTGGCTGCAAATGCCTAGAATAAAGCTTCCATCACATTGAGCTGGAGGTGGGGAAGTGAGTGGGCTGTGGTTCAAATCCACAAACTTTCCTTGTTCTTACCAATACTCTTGAATAGGTGTTTCTTCATTTCCTGTATGCCCTTGGGACAACTTTCAGAGACTTAAATTTTTTATAACTTTCTACCAGTAAAATGGTTGTTTTACTCTTCAGTACTCCTCACACTTCCATTCTGGAAGTTGATCTCTTCAGTAGGTTTTTACATTACTACCATAACCCAGAATATAGACCATGCTTGCCAAGGATTCTTCTTCTTTTCTTTTTTGAAAGGAGGGAGGAATTATATAGTATTTCTTCCTGCTTTGTTGACTGCAGAGACAATAAGGTATACCTGAAAGTGCTCCAATTTTGGAATCAGACACAGCTGGGTTGAATGCTGGTTCTAACACTAACAGTCCACTCTTGAAGATTTTCTTAAACTTCTGGAGTCTCAGTTTTCTCATCTATAAAATAAGATAAGTAATGCCTACTCCAGAGGGTTCTGTCATATTCTGAGAAGAAAATGAGGTAAGAAATAGAGAGTACAGTATCTGGAAGACGGTAGGGATTTTTGTTCTGAGTGAAAATAGGTGCTGCTTACCATCTGGAGTTAAGACTATTTCTGGTGAGTTAGAGGAGATGATGTGATAATGAAAGAGGGCCTTCTTTTAGTTCCTAGTATAGTTCTGCACATTGAGATGATTTATAAAAATTTGCTGGATAAATAGATTACACAGAAAGCTTCTTTTTCTAGTTAAAAATGAATCAAAGAATAAGAGAACCAGTGTTAAATAAAAAATGCCATTCCATTCCTTATGTATCATACAGATTATTTTTATAGTGCTTAGTAGTTTGCCAAGTGCTTTCATCAATGTTATTATATATTAGAGAAACAAACAAACAAAAACACCTCCATGAAGCAAGACAGTTCTCATCATTTTCTGTTTTACTGGTGGAGGAACCAGCTCAGAAAGAATAAGACAGTTACCATAATGGTGGTGGTATAGTTGTAATAAGTCAGAGTTTTCTATTACGTACAGGGTCTTTATCATCTCAGCATGGATTATCTTAGTCTCTGTAGCTACAAGGTTGTGTAAGGAAACGAGTCATAACACAATTATTTTTAAAGATGCCAACATTTAAAAACTAGTCATCAAGCATTCCCCCTAATTTAACATTATTACCTATCCCTAGCCATCAGTCAATAACTAATTGTATGAAATCAATTCAATAATATAATGCATAACTATAAAAAATGATTGCAAAGTGAAACTAAAAATCTAAGGAAAGATTCAGTGTTTCACGAAATCAATGAAACTGATGCTGCAGAACTGCTTGAATTACATGAAAAAGCATTGGCAAATGAGATTTGGGCAGGATTAGGCTGATTAACAACTGAAGAAGAAAAATATATAAGAACGATACTATAAGTGCTTGAAAGCAAATGATTTGAGTACCAAAGTATTAAGAGAGGTTACTGGAAACACTGATAATGTCCTTAAGTATTTTTTTTTTGTAAAAAAATGATCTTCATGATAGTGTGCTAAAAGTTAAAAGTATTGCACCTTCATACATGTAATTATGTTAAAAAAATTATGTCCCTTCAAAAGCAAAAAATCCAAGCAATGTCAATTTTATTCAGCCTTTGTTCTAAGAGTAAGCAAAAAGTTGACATATAAATCAAAATTTTGTTGAATACAAAAATAAATGAACTTTTCTCCACAAACTTTAGTTTCAGTTGTTAAGATAAAATATTTAATAAAACTCTTCTCTTTCTTCCCTCCATTTAGGATAAAATATTGGCTTCTCCTTCAAATAGACTCAATTTAAGTGGCTTTTTCCAAGGACTAGAATCCTCAGTCCTCCAGTACTGCCTTTTCTTTAACTCTTTCAATCTTATTTAGTAAAATAAAATAATAAAACTTCCAATTAGTTAGATTATGAATGTGATATAAATTCTGTGACTTAATAAAAATATGGCCATTTAAAAAGCTCTAAATTCACAAACAAGTGAATGATTCAATATATCTGTATTAAAATGTTAACTTAAATCTCTATTTCAATGACCTGAGAGTCATACTACAGTTAAAGAGGGAGAATATGACATTATTTATTGTTAAAATTTATATTTCAAGCTTACAGACATTTGCTTGTAAAACGAAGTATATAACCTACATAATACTGAATATAGGGAATACTTTTAAATGTATCTCAGAATTCTATCTACAGGATTACCTTTATTAATATAAATCTAAGCTTTACTTTTTATAAATGGTTACTGCTTAGGATAATTTGTCAATATCAATAAATTAAAAACCATAAAGAAAATACGTAACAGAACACAGTATAAAACTGGTAAAATAGATCAGGGTTCACCTAAAGACTCATAAATTTCACAAATTCTCTTCCTAGATGTCTAACTAACAAGCAAAGGTCAAAAAGAGGCCTTGAAAAGATGAGAGGCCTGTGCCATAGCACTCAGAGCAACAGAAAGGTAGCCATGTTGAGTGGCTGGCTCTTCTTGGTACTGGAGAAATAGCTCAAGGTATTTTCTTATGTGTAAACTTGTGTTACATGAGTTGGTCAACTACAGAGATGAACAAATAAAACAAATTAAAATATTTTCCCAAATGTATTAGATTTTATTGCTTTCTATTCACTGAATAGAAAGTTCTTTTCTCAGATTAATTTAAATATTCTAAAGGAACTTCTGGAGCCCTGGTGGCGCAGTGGTTAAGAGCTTGGCTGATAACCAAAAGGTTGGCAGTTCAAATCCACCAGGTGCTCCTTGGAAACCCTATGAGGCAGTTCTACTCTGTCCTGTAGGGTCACTGTGAATCGGAATCGACTCGATGGCACTGAACAACAATGACAACAAAGGAACTTCTGATTTATTTCAAATGCA
The DNA here is from genome assembly GCF_000243295.1 of Trichechus manatus latirostris. NCBI lineage: Eukaryota > Metazoa > Chordata > Mammalia > Sirenia > Trichechidae > Trichechus > Trichechus manatus. Next base: position 8,746,136 of record NW_004443953.1, read on the forward strand.
AAAATCTAGGTTCTCATAGGAAAGTAACAGAATGGTAGCTTGCATATGTGAGTACACATAAGATCTATTACATTAAGAAGCAGTGCTAAGTCTGCTTTGACTAGGAATAAAAATATATATTCCCAAAATTTCTTAAAAAATTCTGATAAATATTCCAATTCTCTAGTTTGATATTAAAATGTATTGCTTAAAATTAAGGATTGATTCAGCAATTGATTTCTATTGTCTCCTGAAACAATGTTCCTCAGGAACACAGTAGATCAAATTATGCTACAGGACAAATCACATGATTTGTAAGGAGACAACTTATGGTGGATATACGTAAAATAAGCTATTGAAGACTGTGTGTGTTTGTTTGTTTTTAGTTTCTTATTTATGCTAGATACAGTACCTAAACTTACCGTAGTTTCTTCTGAGTGGAACAGATAACTGACAACAAGAGCAGGCTTACTTGGTACAGACTGGGAAAGGATTACTTAAATTTATTAGCAATCATTACTACTTTTTAATTATTTAACAAACTGCTCTAGGCTTCTTCCTAACTCCTCAGTTAATTCTCTGTCTCTCATATTATGTCCTCTGGTTTCTTCCTAATGACTGAAAAGCATTCCTGACTCTCAAGAACACTGCATTTTTTGTAGGAGCCTCTTCTATAAAGTGCTAACTTTTGAATCTACATAATGCTTTTAAAAAATGTATTCGGGACTACATAATATTCTTGGCAAAACAAGTAGATTTGGATTAAGAACAAAAATCCAAAACTTAACCAAAAAAATGTTTTACTTTATTATGTAAGGGGTGAATAGAGTCACAGGACGGGCTGGTTTTAAATAAACACCCCAGAACACATGTATGTCATGTTATTCAAAATAAGTACCTTGAGAGGTTATAAATTCATTTGAATAGTGCTTTCATTACGCAAAACTTTTTGAGATTCCTTTGGGCACTGCATCAGAATGACTTTAGGAGCTATGCATTATCTTGTAGTTGTATCAGTTTTACAACCAAAAAATTAAATTGCCTGGCTTAATCAGCAAACTTATCCATTAGACTTGGCTTCAAATGACTTCTTATCATTTTCTCTTAAAACAAACAAACGAAGAACAAAAAACAACATTAACGCATCACATTTTGTTCCCAAAGTACTCAAAACAACGTGCGATAGGCAAGTTAATTTTTTTGGTACTACCAGAACTTTTGGCTTTTAAAGATAAATAATCTTAAGAAGACAATACTCATTGGATATATAAATTCTGTTACATTTGTTAAAAAAGTTATCTTACTTTATTTTGAAACTCGTATTTTTATTCAAAAAGATCAACATGCTAATAGATCTCACCATAATATATAAGAAATGGGTGTTATATGCAAAAAATAACAACAAGAACAACAAAATCCCCACTAATCAGATAGCTAATGCACGTCTTTCTGATAATATACTAAGTGGGGACTTTGGGCATCTAACTTTGAGTTTGTTCAGGCAGTAAGTTGCAGCTTTTGCTCTTGTTTGCAAAAATTAAATGCTTTAAGTTACTAACTCATAAAATTAATACTTCCTAATATTTAGAGTTATCAATTTTTGGCTCAAGGGCAAACTTTTAAGAAGTTATATTTAAAGACAACAAAGAAAAATAGAGATTTTGAGTACCAGATGTCTGGGAAGATCCCATTTGGATTTGAGCTACTTAAATTTGCAATCATGTATTTATACATCTAACAGAGCTTCTGTTTCGCCCAGAATTAGAAAATTAACTAGCTTTGTAGCATCTTCCTTGATCTGCCACCCGTGCCCTGAGGATTAGAGACTCCACCTGAGCTTGTTTTACAAGCATAACAGAAAAAATTAATCTCTGCTGGCAGTGCTCCCACTGGGATACTGATGAATAATGATATCCTTCTTTCGCTGCCCTCTCAGTCCACTAGAAAAGCCACTCTAACTCGGCAACGTGGAAACTGCTGAAACCATTCCAGCTGTGGATTAGCAAGCAGTCAAGCATCCATCTGCTCTGTGTGAATCAAGAGAAAGCAAACATGCATTCTTATGGCTAAAGTCATATTCAAACCTCATAATATCTGAGAGAAATACATATAGATATACACACACACATATACACACAAGGATACACATTCAACATATACATGTGTAAATACACACACATATATACACACATATACATACACACACACATAGATACACGTTCAATAGATACACGTGTGCATGTATATATACATTATATATATATATACAGGCATTCGACTGTTATTAGATCATAACAAATTATGAATAACATTGCAAAAAATGGGAATTCCAGAACACTTAACTGTGCTCATGCAGAACCTGTACATAGATCAAGAGGCAGATGTTCAAACAGAACAAGGGGATACTGAGTGGTTTAAAATCAGAAAAGTGTACATCAGGGTTGTATCCTTTCATCATATTTATTCAATTGTATGCTGAGCAAATAATCCGATATGCTGGACTCTATGAAGAAGAATGCAGCATCAGGATTGGAGGAAGACTTATAAACAACCTGAGATATGCAAATGACACAACCTCGCTTGCTGAAAGTGAAGAGGACTTGAAGTACTTACTAATAAAGATCAAAGTCTACAGCCTTCAGTATGGACTGCACCTCAACATAAAGAAAACAAAAATCCTGACAACTGGACCGATAAACAATATCATGATAAACAGAGAAAATACTGAAGTTGTCAAGGATTTCCTTTTATTTCGATCCATAATCAATGCCCATGGAAGCAGCAGTCAAGAAATTAAATGATGTATTTGCATTGGGCAAATTTGCTACAAAAAACCTCTTTATAGTGTTGAAAAGCAAAGATGTCACTTTGAGGACTAAGGTGCACGTGACTCAAGCCATGGTATTTTCAATTGCCTCATATGCATGCGAAAGCTGGACAATGAATAAAGAAGAACAAAGAATTGATGTCTTTGAATTATGGTGTTGGCAAAGAATACAGAATATACTGTGGACTGCCAGAAGAATGAAGAAATCTGTCTTGGAAGAAGTATAGCCAGAATGTGGTTGAGAAGTGAGAATTTAAGACTTCATCTAATGTACTTCGGACATGCTATCAGGAGGGACCAGTCCCTGGAGAAGGACATAATGCTTGGAAAAGTAGAGGGTCAGTGAAAAAGAGGGAGACCCTCAAAGAGATGGTTCGACACAGTGGCTGCAATAATGGGCTCAAACATAGCAATGATTGTGACGATGGCGCACAACCATGCAGTGTTTTGTTCTGTTGTTCAGAGTTGCTACGAGTTGGAACCAACTCGATGGCACCTATCAACAACATACACACATATATATGTATATATATTTATATTCAATAATAGGCAAATTAAGTCAATTCCTCAACGTAGTTTGCATTTCTTTTGTGCTTTAAACATTGGAAAGCAAAAGACATGTTCAAGGTTTATAAAGTACAGCGCTTTAGTCCTGAGTAATCCAAAATTAAAGTTCTAGAATGCAATATGAGAATACCAGGCATATATACATTCCGAGATTCTCAAATGTAGCCACCAGCTTCTTGTTTAAAAAAGTAAAACTGTATATTGGTTTCTAACCAAATGTTAAACAGAGAAATTGTGGCTTTTAATTTCAGTTGGCTTTATTTAACTGAGACATTGATGCAGTAAATATCTGTGGACTTTTACCTTCTCCAAAAAAGAAAAGAAACATTGCTTTTGGTCATCAAATATTAAAACTGAGTTTATTGGGACTGTGTTAGCTCCTTATTAATGAGCTCTCTAGCACTTTCATATACCCATAATGTAACAATAACTTCTGCTTATAATGAGAGACTCAGGAATTTGAAAGATCTTTATGGGTCTTCAGAATAATTAAAACGTATATTTTTTATAGCACAGTTCTAAAATCTAAGTGTGATTCATGTATTAAAATTCTTTGAATTCTGAAATTCATATGTGATATACATTTAAAAACTTTATTAACAAAGTTATTCTAAATAACCATCACAGCATATTTTCATTCCATGACAAAAACAACAAAATGCTTTAAAGTTCTAGTTTGGTATATCCAGGTCACTTTGTTGTGGGTCCCAAATGGCAATTTATTCATCTTTCCTTCTTCTCTGATTTTAGTTGCATTCACTGGTTATTTCAATGTCTTACTGATTATTTCCTCTCTTTTCTCCGTCCTTCGCTGAATAAAAATGTAAAATTAGTTCAAGATCACAACTCTTTCTGTGCTTTCAGTCCAGCAGAGCAATGCACTGCCAGCTCAGTCACTGGTTCGACAAGACAATTTATTTGTTCGTCAGTAGAGGATGACACCTGTTTGGCATTTATCTTACAAATCTGCTGACACTTTTAATAAATAACAGAAAATACCTACAAAGATGATATGGGGAACTGCAATCCAATATGTTGAAAGAAAAGTATGTATAAAAAAATTCCTTGTTGCCGATGGAAACAGCATAAAAATAAGAATATAGCACTTTTACCAGTCTACATTTTTCTTCTGAATTACAGACAAAATAATGACTAGAATACAAGAAAATGTAGAATTTCATGTATCTAAGGAGAATTTTTTTTTAAATTCCTCCTTTTCTTTAAATTGAGTTTTAACTTTCTGACATAATCCAATTTCTGAGACATGCTTATACTCTATCAGATTGTCAGCTTGAAAACATTGTTGCAAAATAAGGGGAATCCTTTTTAGAAGACTGTAATGTTAAATAAAATGCAGATGGTGTGAATAATACTATTGTAGTAAAGACCATATCCATGTGTTTTATTTGGGAGTAACGAAAGTTTTCAGAATACATCTAAGTATGGGAATGGGGAGTGCCCATTTCTTTGGGTTTAGAAATCAAAAGGTATTAGGCCTAAAATTTATCACTGGAGAAGAAATTCCACTAGGTTTCTGCCATAATGTATAAGGGCTCACCATAAAAAAATTTATTTTTACGCCTTCTCACAATGGGAAGACTACAGTTTGCTAAGAATTATTAATCATTAGTTAGATATTTTTCTTGTAGGAACTTTTACAAAATTTCAGTTATTAGTAAATGATCCTCTTTTGTCTGACAAGCCAAACATAAATATCTTAATTCTAGAGTGTACAGTGGCTATTAAAAAGCAAATAAAACCTAAACAAAAACAAAAAACACTTTTTCCTCTGTCCCTTTCTAAAAATAAAATTTTAAGGTAAGTGATTACAAATTATTTATTCTGAATAATTTATTCTGAAAAAGATACAGCTATTTTTAGAAAAGTCTTCCATATTTTTTGCTATTATAAACAATGCAGTGAAGAACATCTGTGAAATACATCTAGACAACACACTTGTTTCCTCACGACAGATTTCTAGGAATGGAATTACAACAACAAGGAGCAGGAATTTTTTAAAGTTTTTTTTTTTTAAACTTTAACAGATACTATCTGTTTAGCAGTGTTTTGGAATGTTCAATCCACAGCACTCTCACCAGCAATGAGAATTAGCCTTTTTGAATTTCTGATAGTTTAATAGGCTAAAAGATTGCTATTTTATGTTTCAACTCACGCTGCTTTAATCACTGAGAAGGTTGAGTGGATTTTTTTTCCCCATGTTTGTTAACAAATGTGTTTCTCCCTCTCTGAATTATCGTTTAATGCCCTTTTTTCATTTTACCATTGGAGTTTTCATGGTTGTTTTTACAACTTTATGATTTTTAAAAATAATTTTATTATGCTTTTGTCTATCACAATTGTGACAAATATTAATACCTAGTTGGTTTGCTTCTAAAATTTTACATATAAAGACATACATATACTTTTATGTAGGCATATCTACCCATTTCCTTTTGTGATTTCTTCAATCTCTCTAAGGATTTTTGTGTCTTTCCAACTCTTGCCCTAACTAAAAAATCTGAACATTATACTTGGCTTTAATTCTTAATCAGACGGAAATTTATTTTGGTATATGCCATGAAATTAGAATCTAACTTAAGTACTTCTTCAAAAAGTTATACAATTTACCCAACAATATTTGTTGAATAAACCAATTATTAATGATGTTTCCTTTTTATTTGATTCGCAAAGATAAGTGAGATAAGTGATAAGTGAGATGGGTCTTGATTAATGTACAGAAATTGTTGTGGTTGAGGTGGGGAAGAAGGTATTCTGGCACATGAATAGCATGAGCTTCACAGAGGAGTAAAAGGGAAAGAGCAGTTGGAAATAGAGACTATTCTTACTGCAACTTATACTGGAGCCAGGCTTGGAACAGTCTCACATGGCACACTAAGGAATCTGACTTTATCTTGTAGAGTTTTTTTTTTAATAGAAGAGAATAATGATATGTCCTATGTAGGTATGATTCATATAAATTATCATATATCAACTACTAGAATTTGCTATCAATATAGTTGTTGTTGTTGCCACTGAGTCGATTCCGACTCATGGAAATCCTGTATTTGCACAGTACAACTGCTCCATAATGTTTTCAAGGCAGAGTCCTTTCAGAAACAGATTGCCAGGCCTGTATTTTTGAGGCGCCTCTGGGTGGGTATGAACTGCCAACCTTTCAGCCAGTAGTCGAGTGCTTAACCATTTGTGCCATCTAGGGACTCCTGTTATCAATATTAAAATACCACTATTAATGAACAGATATGAGCAATTATCATATAGTAGCTAAAGTACTATATGATAAATGAGAAAAGACTGAAGTTATCAAGGATTTATTTCATTTTACTTGGATCCACAATCAACGTCCATGGAAAAAGCAGTCAAAAAACGTATTGCATTGGGCAAATCTGCTGCAAAAGATCTCTTTAAAGTGTTAAAAAGCAAATATAATTACTTTTTAGTATAGGCACAGGGCTGCTCCCTTCTTAAAGGCAGGGACCATGTCTTAATTATCATTGTCCTCTTGCACCTAGCACAGTTACTAGGTGCTAAACAGATATTTGCAGGATTGTTAAAGGTATATGTTTAAGAATTATCAACATATAGAAATAGGTATACAACAGATAAGCTTCTAAATAAGAGAATATTGAGGACAAGCAAGAGAAAATGTAAGCAGTAAAGGAGGCAAAGAGGAAATGGCTGTAGAGCATGGAAGAGGAAGGAAGACATTAGAAACGAGCGGTGTAAGAGAAACAATGGACATTTATTCCTCAATTAAAAATTAAAATGAGGTACTGTTTGTCTACTTGTATATCAAAATTGTTTAGTTTTGAAAACCTATATTTTGCAAATACCTAAAATTTAAATATGGTTTCTTCCGCCCAGTATCATATTATGTAATATTCACCAAATTATTCAGGAAAGAGACACTACTAAATATCACAGCCCAACTTGGAGTTGGCATTACTAAAGAACTATATTAAATTGACCAGAGCTTTAACTGCAATTGAAAGAAGATAATTTCTCCAGATTAATATTGTGGTGCAATGAATCACTTTTATATGGCCTTTCTTGCCATGGTCTTTTAACTCCTACCAAATGACTGGGTGGGATTATGCAAATGTGATGACTGTGGCCCACCAAGGGGATTGGATAGCTTGCTAACAATGCAAATAAGGTGCATGGCACCCTTGTGGGGGGGGGACCATGCAAATAAGGTGTATGGGACCCTAACAAGGGGATTGGTCAGTTTTACTATCCCACTAGGCTTAAAAGAGAGTCAATTCCAGAGCAGAGAGAAGACCTCACTACGACCAAGAAGAAGAGACTGGAGCAGAGTGCATCCTTTGGACCCGGGGTCCATGCACTGAGAACATCCTAGACCCAGGAGACAGACAGAGCTGTAACACCAGAGGTGGCACACGATGGCAAGAAGTGGCGGCAGAGAAATGGCAGCAGCAGAACCAGGAGACCGGCACGAGACAGCAGAGTGGGCTTCCTGGCCCATGGAGTAAGGCAGTTACAGTGGGTATGCCAACCCACAGAGCCAGAGAGCTGAGCGTCTTTGGGCAGGAGGCTTCCTGGCAGAGTGGGGTACCTCCAGGCACTTGCTGGCAGAGCAGGACTTGTTGACCCACAGAGCGAGAGAGCTGAGTAACTTAGGGCTGAGGGTTACTGGCAGAATGGGATACCCCTGGGCACTTACTGGCGGAGCGAAAGAGCTTTGTAACACTTGCCTGAGCAGGGCAGAGGCTTGGCCGAGTGACTGAGGGCCAGAGAGGGGCCTGCCTGTGTGCACGGCTGAGAAGTGACTATCGTAATCCACAAACTGTATACTGAGTCGTTTCTAATCCTGAATTGTAACTGGTTATTTCACTAATAAACCCCATAACTCTGAGTATGGTCTGTGAGTTCTATGTGGCCACTGCAACAAATTATCAAATACAGTAGAGAAGTAGAGAGTGCTGTGGGAGGGATGGCTGGTGTCAGAATTGGGAGAAAGGTTGGAGAAAGGAGGCATGTCTGACCTCTGCCTCATGGGAATCAGCCTTGGGCTGATGTTGGTGATTCTCTCTTCCAAGTTAGAGTAGGTCAGATGCCCCCTCCATGCCATTTTTACAAATATACTCTTAGTAAAACAGCCAATTTGATTTGTCTGAATTTTCTCTCAACTCAATGGCTGTCCAGTTGTTTTACAGTTTATTGCAGTTTATTGCTTAGTCCCAAAAGAAAGTTTTTCTCACTAACATACCTTCGTCATAGCTTTCAAGCCCAAATTCCTAATTCAAAGAAGTGCTAATCCATTTGCAAAGCATCTTAGTGAAGGAGTAATCATCTAGCCATAATCACTATTACTAATCATAATTACTTTATGATTTATTCTAATTACTAAGTGGTTTTTAACAAATATAAACAGATGAGCACTCTTAGGAGCACAGACACTGGTCTGGAAGCCAGGGTAAGGCCTCATTAAAGAATCTTAATGTGTTTTTTATTTGGATGTAGGATGATGTGGCAGTGGGAATGATTACTTTTATTGACTTTGTCACTCCCCTGTGGTACTCTGAAACCCAGAGCCACGGCTTCTAGTAAAATGTTAACGTGAAGAAAGGGGAAGGGAAAAATGGAGTAAGACTGTAGGGGTAGAATTACCTAAGAGAGAAAACTCAGAAAATGCTACTGGCATCAAGAATACCAAGATTTCTCAAACAAAGTTGCCACATGTTCTTTTAAAAATAGGTAACAACAAAACTCAGGAAGGACTCATGCTAAGAAGAGGGAAACACTGTACTTGCAACCAACTGTACTTGCTCTTCTTTATTCCTCCAAACAACCAATAAAGAAATACAAAGCTTCCCAGTGAGTCCAGTGAGGCCAACCCTTCTGACAGTCATAGAGGGAATGAATGCTCTGAACCCTTAAAAATGTAAAGGCTGTCTAGGATAAGGCAGCTTTGAATGAAAAACAAAAGCAAAGAAACAAATAATATATCTAAAATAACACAAAACAAAACAAAAAACCTATCCAGAGCAAGGTGAGACATGTTCTAACATGTATTCCTTAAATTCATATAATTGGCAAGCATTTACATATTAATTATCTAATTACCTTATTAGATCCTCAGACTAACCCTGTGAAGGTAAATATGACAGGTATCATTGCACCTTTTTTATTAACGAGTAAACTGATGTTTAGATAGATAACATGACTTACCACTTACACACAAGTGGTTCAAATGGCCACCCTGAGATTTGAACACATTTCCTAAATGCAAATACCATTCATTCCACCACACTATGGCTGCTTCAGTCTGTTGTTGATGACATTTGTCTACATTTACAGATCTTTTCCACCTCCTCAGTACGGTTCTTCCTACCTCCTCAGTTTCAGCTGATGACCTTGCTTCTTAGTTTATGAAAAAAAATTAAAGCAAAAGAAAAGATTTCCTCATTACCCACACCTAGTACTATTGTCCTTGTATCTGTACCCCAATACTTTGTCTTTTCTCATGTTATTATGGTTAATCATCTCTACTAAGGCCAATTCTTCCATTTATGCATTGATTCTCATTTCCCTTTTGCTTTTTTGAAGAGTTTGCTCTCTGCTGTATCATCAATTTTTCCCTCTCTAAAGGATCATTTTAATCAGCATACAAATATGCTTCAACATCTTAAAAAAACAAAAAAACCACCTCCTCCAGCTCCGTATAAGAATTAGCTGTATTTGCTCTCTCTGCTTCCTCAAAATTCATTCTCTCTTTTGTTCACTTTTGTCTTCACCATTCCTACTGAAATTACTCGTTAAAGATACCTAGGATCTCTGTCTCATCAAGTAGATATGTTAATCTTAGCTTTCATCTAACTCCATATTTTAACAGCCTTTAACTCAGTTGATCACTATCCCTTCCTTGAGATATTTTCCTTCTGTTGACTTCTGGGACAATGCACTCTGCTGGTTTTCCTTCTAGCTTACTGTCCCTCATTTTTGGTTTCCTTTGCTGGCCCCCTCCTTCTCCTCCTCACGCCAACCTCTACCTGCTAGAGTTCCCAGAGCTCAATCTTTACATCTCATATCAATACATATTTTGTCAGTTGTCCCAATCATGTATTTTATAGATTATTTTTTTTGCTGATCCAGGATCCATTCCAAGATTACACATTGCATTTATTTGTCATTTCTTTGTTGTTGTTGTTAGTTGCTGTTGATTTGGCTCCGACATAGCGACCTTATGTATAAGAGAATGAAACATTGCCTGGTTCTGTGCCACCCTCACAGTTGTTGGTATGTTCGAGCCCATAGCTGCAACAACGGGCTTAAACATACCAACGGTGATTATGAGAATACAAGGTTCATAAGTGCTGGACTTCATCAACCTAGTTCACTGCTGTATCCCCCCATGCCTGAAACATGGTATGTGCCCAATAAATATTATTATTAAATATAATAACAGCTAATATTTACCGAGGATTTATCATGAACAGAGGACTATTCTAAGTGCTTTACCTGTATGAACTAATCTGATCTTCCTAACAATCCCACGAGGTATTATTATTATTATTACTCCATTAAATACACGACGACACCAAGGCTCAGAGGTTACGTAACTTGTCCAAGGTCACATAGCTAGGAAGTGGCAGAGCTGGGATCTGAACCTGTGCAGTTTGATTCCAGAGCCCAGGCTCATAACCACTGAGCTTACATGAGGAGAAACATAATTATTATATCCTGAGTCAACTGACTACAATGAATTTATAGATATGATCAATATGCAAAATTTCCTTCACGTAAGATGGTTTGGTCCTTTGTAGTCCTATGGAATATGGGAACTGGTTAAAGCTAGTCATCACCCAGAGACAGAAACTTTCTATAATGTAATATATAGCTCAAATGAAAAGCTAATGAAATGTGGGGCTGTACACACTTGGTGGTGATATCACAAAAGTCATAGTTCTGGAATTATTTTACACCTAGAATATAGGCTCTTTTCTTTAAAATAGAAAGACTATAAAAAGAAGTAATTAGACAAAGGATGAGAAACTGACTTATGAGAAGGATCAGGATATAAATCTCTATATGGACTAAATAATGGCTAAGGTATGGGAAGGATTGGTCATCTGATAACAACTAATGAGATGGGAGAGCAATTATTTAATGAAGTATAAAGAAATATAGCCCACAATAACAAATTAAGGGAAGGTCATTTTACCGTTTTCATTAAAAAACAAACCAAAAAAAGCTTATAAAAGTAGTATTATATGTAAAACAAGATTCAGTAAACCAAAAAGATGACTAAACAAAATGACTTGCTTTTAACATATATTAGGATGCACTTTACAAATAAGAATTTTAGAAAAATTTTATCCAAAATTGTGGGCAGGTTTTTTTTTTTTTTCTTCTTTTCTTAGTACATAGTATTTCTCTACATTATTAAATAAAGAAAAAGCCTGGTATGTTAGTGAACCTAAAAGGCTGTTTGTCTCTCAGCACTAAGGGGGCATTTCTATGATTGTTTTTTCTTTTTAAAATTCCATGTTTTCAAACTAATATAAGACTGTAGAACTCTGCTTATTCAACTGAGGGTTAGGGAAGATGTTGCACTGCTAAGTTTTTGTTTTGCTCTGCTACACAAAAATGATACTGACGCACATTCAGACAGCCTCAAGTATTGGAAATGATCACATCCTCTTATCATCTTTTCTGTTTTCTGAGGATAAAAGGGAGGTTAGTGTGTTTTTTAGTTCAAACATTGTTTTGGCATTATCTGTATTGGGAACATATTTAGGACAGGAACCATGCACCTTTTGAAACAGTTCTGATCACCATTATTAATGGAGAAAGGAGCTAAAATTGATCTTTGAATTGCTCCACCTGCTGGATCAATGAAAACCTAACAATTTTAGACTACTTAACTATCGGGATAAAACTAGAAACATTTTAAGCAGCAATCAATTTCTAGCATATTAAAATTTATATTTAAAAATGTTTTGCTCAATCTTAAAATTTCCATTGATTTTTTAAATCGAAACAATATTCTGTTTATCCAAAGCAGAGTGACAAATGGTTAGAATTCAGGGGAGAAATTTTCTTTCCAGCAAGATAATAATTTTAAATATTACTTTCATTACAAAATCATTGTTTTTTCCAATATGATTGTATGTGTATTGACAATTCTAAATAATTATGATATCATTAAGTTAAAGAGAGTTACTACTAATGATAAAATATCTTCAAAAACAAATTAATAATGCTTTACTTTCCCAAATGATTCATGATACAATTCCCAGAAAGCAAACAACCTTGGAGTTTTGGAAATACGACTTAATTTATATGAAGACTATACCTGTAATTAAAAAAATTTCTAAATGGAGCCTCTCTTTACAAATACTCCTATTTGACCCCCCAGGAACTTGGTGATCTAATGCTGCCCATGGACCAGGCTGGTAACTCTTGACTTTTGGGGAGGACAATGTCAGCAACTCTTGCCTTGAATGCTATAAAGAATAAACACTTCCCATACATAGGTAAAGCTATTCTAAACAGCAACAGCAGATAGAGACAGACGTATTCAGCACAAGCTTACTCCTTTGTGCCTATTAAGCTCTTTCAGCTCTAGTACAAATCTCCTTAAAAAACATGGTTCTGTCTTACGTTTCTTTGGTATTCTCCCAAGTGCACTGTGTATTACCACATAACACTTAGCAAGTCTTAATAAACGTTGACAAGCCAAAGGATTTTTTATAGATAGCTTAGGCCGGGAAGGTTAAGGGTATATCCTTTTTATGTACCTTGCTTTGTAAATTTAAATAAAAGGGCAAAATAAGAAGTAAAAAGAGAAAAAGAAAAATAGGAATCAGCAAAGGCAAGAGGAAAAGGACATTTAAAAGGCTATTGGGACATAAAAACTCTAATTGTAACTCTGCCTCTTTCCAGTTGGGACCTCAGTTTTATATTATTTTTCCATACTAATTGTGTCATCCTGGGAAAAACTAGATTTTTTAATTTTTAATGAGAAAATTAAACTAGGTAGTAATGGAAAAATATTAAGCCTATTCATACTATGGCATCTAAACTCATTTCTTAATTAAGAACCCAATTTAATTACCAACTTTTAGAATTACCAACCTTTAGAATTGATGGTACTTATTTTGTGAGACAGTTTAGGGAACCAAAGGTAATTTTAAAAAAAGGAAATTTAAAAAGGACAAATTTCAGGCAATATTACAAATATATTTTATCCTCAGTGGAACATAATCGGGTTAAAAACCTTTAGCGTAATCTACTAAATGACAACAGACATATCTGAGATTGAGGCCTTTTACCAGGAAAGTATTTCATTTTTCCCTATACTGAGGAAAGCTTATAAGTACAGAAAGGTAGGAGAGGCTAAGAAATAATGGAGACCAGGGAAAATCTCAAGGGAAAGAGACTAAGAGAAATAGAAAGATATTTTTTTCAAGACATTTGCCATCTGTGCCTCTCAAAAAGATGCCAGGCAGCTCCCCGGCCTATGGGCTGGGGAGGCTCTTCTCACAAACCCTGGATGATATCCCATTAGGTTTCCCCACTAGGAAGATAATATAGAGTAGCAGATGGGATCCTGTGACTGGCAGGAGGTTATTTGGAAATGGAAGGCCATGAGGTTTGTGGTGTTCACTGTTACTCAGTTAACCTCTCCTTCCTTTCATTTTTCTTTTAATGAACTCTCTAATTTTACATGCTGAGTTCTTTACCAATACTGTTCATATCTGGCTTGTCTTTTTTACTTATTCAGTTTTCAATTTCTTTCTTTTTTTTTTTTAAAGTCTTTGCTTATTTTTCCAACCTCATATGTTTGAGAAAGGTACTTTCATAATTTTCTACCAAAAAATTTGTAGCTGTGCCCCAAACTGACAAATATGAATGCATTAAAAATACTGTATTACTGAAAATGTTCTGTATACTGGCAAAAAATCAGTGTGCTTTTAAAGAAAGCAGTACAGAGATCTGCCAAACCTGGAAACTTGTTAATATATAAAAATATTATTGTTCTAATACTTTTCTTAATTTGGAATAGTTCTATTTTATGTTGACACATGAAACCCATACTTACCAAGGTTTTGTAGAAAAATATGTATTTCACAAATTTTCAAATTGGATATTTGCTATATAAATATAATCTTATGTTTCTGTGTAGTCACAAGAACCATAACAACTCAGCATATTACTTAAAAAATTTATTGAAAATGCTAGAGCCAGAACACATCTGGGGCATATTTTGCTTTCTTTCAAAGCTATTAATATTCGAGAAAGCATATTCTCAAAGATCTGTTTAAGCAAATAAATTTGCCCTAACTTTGAAAGCTTTTCATTTTTTATTATTGTTTTAAAATAGGCTAACTTCTACAAATCCACTGCACATATCACAGCTCGATTCCAGTTTGCCATGACGACAGGCATTTTCTACTCTAGACTTGAGCTTTCACTGCCAATATCATTAAGGGATTCTTCAAATTATGTTTTAAATGTCATTTTCCCTCAGGATTTTCACTTATATCTAATTAGACTACTTACTCCATGCCATGTAATCCCTGTTGCCAAAACTGCTAAATGCTTCAATAAATAGGAGGAGAGCATCAATAGAGCAAGACAGATGTAATGTCACCGGTTAATAATAGAGGTGTGAAGCAGCTGCCTTAATTATGAAGCTTATTAATTCATGGTGTTAAAAAAAACTTGGCAAAAGTCCTTATAAAATACTTAACTTTTTCAAAATAGCATCAGTGTGTTTAAAACTTAAAATATATGTCTTCAATAAGGAATCTCGAAATAATTATTTGCTAGTAATTAACATCTGCATTTAAGTACCTATAAGTTTCACGGTCATACACAATTTTAAAAAGTATTTTAATTTGCTTTTTAAATGGATATAACTGTATATTTCAGTCTTTAAAATTTTTTACAGCTGGAATTAAATTTTAGGATACAGACAGAATATGCTTAGGAAAGGAAGTAAGATACAGGGCAAAGAGTTCTAAACACTTATTTTTTGTGGACCTGGAACAACTTAACCTTATTAAATTTCAATTTCATCATCTGTATATTAACACTTACTATGAAAGGTTATTTGAGGATTATAAATAATGCATATAAAGTGCCTGGCATGTAGTCAGTGCTCAATAAAAGGCTGTTATATTATTTTTTAAGGTACTAAAAGTTGATGTATTAGAAAGACAAGATTTATATAATTGGATTACCATCCAGAATAAAATTAACAGAGTTTCAGTAGAATCTTTGGTCTATTTCACTGTCATTTAAAGACAGTGAAATCTAAAAATGTAAGTCAGACACAGTTTAACTTTTTAGGAACAGAATAAGTAAATACAAAGTCTCAGAAAAGGTGTTACTAGAGGAAAAAAAAACAAACATTAGTTGAAGTATATTTTATTTTTATCAGAGTTGACTGAATAAAGATTCTCATATTATAGAGTAATAATCAACAGGAATTAGTACCTGAAAGTATTGCCAAACTAAAAATAATAAAACCCCCCAATATTCTAAAGGATAAAAAATATTCCAAAAGTATCTAGAGAGCCAACGGAACAAATAGTGCAAATGCCACACAGGTCCAACCCTAATCCTTGTGTTCTTTGGTCTCTAACTGAATGACCATCATTATCACATCAAATACGAGAACAATTCCATCTTCTCTTTTAGTTCTGTAGTAGTTTCATCATTAAGAAATTCATTCCAGTCCTTTCTGAATTTATATTTTTTTGGCCTGTATTCTATCTATCCGCTGAAGTAATAAACCCTCTGAGTTTATTACTCACAGGACCAGATGGAACTTCCTACTAACTGTGAAAAAGTTGCTGTGTTCAAGATCCAAAGAACGCCTCCATTCATACTCTTTATGATTTTAATTTCAGCTCACTGGTCAAAGCCTTTGCCTTTCTAGAGTGAAATGCCCCAATTACATGCCTTCTATTGTCTGAATAGCTTACTTTGGGCCTATTTAGACTTTCTCCATGATGTCCTTTTGATATGGGGCCACCAGAAATGCATATAGCAAATCTCCCCCATAAGGAAGATTAATATGAAGGACAAAATACTATCTCCTGTTTTTAGATACCCTTTTTTGATGACTGGCAACATTCTGCTGGCATTCTTAGACCATTATACTGAGCTGATGTCCTCAATCAGTGGCAACATCCACATCTCTTCCATAGTTTATTACCATGGGCATAGTTTATCTATATTATCAACATACACACAAATACATACACATAAACATACGCATACATATACAAGAAGTTTCTCCTTTTTGTTCACTGTTCTATTTCCTGTCCCTAGAAAATGTTTCATGCACTGTAAGCACACAATAAATAGTTTTGGGTGAATCAATAGATGTCTGTGGGTAGAAAGGAACTTACTATGGACAAATGTAGGGTAAAACATTAAAGATAAAACCTCTAAGTTGGATACACTTCAATATACCCTTAAGATATTTCTTTAGACAATTTCATTTAGCTTAGCTCCTTACTATTTGGAAGAGTTTAGTTTCATCTGTACACCAGAAATTTCCTGCTGTCTCCATCCTTCAGTCAAAAGGGTGATACTGTCAATATAATACCATCTGCAAACTACCAGGCTGACCCTAACCATCTTACTGATAGAAGAAAAGAAGATAAAAGACAGAATTCAGAAAATTGGGCGTAAGGAGGCCTAATGTATGGAATTTTTACCAAACCTGACAACCTCCCACTAGGAAACACTGAGGAAAGCAGAAGCTTGTTGTGGCAAAAAAAGAAAGCATATGAAGAGATGACCCGATTAAATATTTTCTCTTTTATATTTTAAAGAAAAGGTCTTTTCTAGTAAATATTATAAAGGAAATAAAATTGTATATTCCTACTTAAAAAGAATTTCTTATTCTAATTTCAGAAAAGTTGATAGTAATATGGAAAATGATTAAAGGGTAAGAATTCCAATTCATTTAAATAAAAGGAAAAAACCCTAGAGTTAACATTGAAATTCCAAATACACACCTTTTCTTAAAGAAGAAATGTCTAAAAGAAGGTACCAATCATCAGTTATGAATATACATGATCAGGAGATAATCACTTGATATTATGTTTTGATGTTAATTGGAGACAAATAATAAGTTTAGATATTTTTAAATGTTTGGTAAAAGTTAATCAATGTTTTAATATTTTTTCATTCTCTGATTGCCTACTAGTTTATTTTCTCTATGCCACTAATAATCACATTGTAATATATTTAGAGAATCTAAAAGAAAAATATGTAAGAATATAATTTCTATACTATCATTAATACCCAAGAAAGCAAAAACTAAAGACAAATACAATATGCAGCCTAAGAAGTAACGATAAAAATTTCATATGCTGCCAAAACTAAATTTATGAAAATATTAGTGACTTCAATACTCAAGAGAATAGAAGCTTTTCAGTTATGATCTTCTCAGAATACTAAACATTTCTAAAAACTTTTAAAAGTAAAAAAAGTTTAAAAATGACTTTAATATCAATGAGTGCATCTTAGTAAAAGGAGATGCTGATAGTGGATAAAGTTTTAATAGTGTACTGAACTGTGCAAAAACGTAACATAATTTTATTAAGTATTATAGCAGCAAAAAACAATGATAATGGAAATAGGACTTTGAAACACTAATGCTATCCCCACTGCTTTTCTTTGCTCTGCAGTGCTATTATCATCCTGCTCCCTATAGCTCCACGTTGACTGTTTTTTTCTCCTTATCTCAAAATCATGAGGAGCTTAATACGTGTTTTTTGGAGGTAAGAGGAGAGAAGCTACTGAGGCTCTGTGAGTCATTTAGGAGTCTGTGGTATGGTCACAAAATATTAAAAAAACCCTTCTCAATTAAGAAGAACAATTTCTAGTAATTAACAAACACAATTTAGCTTTGTTATTTAACATTTTTCTAATAGTTACACATAATGTTGGCTAGTGATAGAGAATAATTCCTAGACAAGGAATAAAAAAAACAGTGGCATCTGCCTATCTCCTTGTCAATGTGAGTCCTCCAGTTCTGATGCCTCAGTATCCTCATTAAACAAAAAGTATCACTGTGCTATTACAGACTTACTCACTACCTAGCATAAGCTGAGAGTTCCTTGAACTTTCAAACATCACAGAACAAAGACTGCATTACTGTTGCAGTGGAAATTATTAAGGAGTACACCAAACAATACCTCATAAATACACTGTTGAGTTTACCTTATATGTATTTGCAGATTATTTGTTTTGTTCAGTTACTCACACAAAGGCTGACTATTTTTATAAAAATGTACCATGAGATCAGTGTAACTAGTTTTAGGAAGAGCCTTTGTAATGTCGAAAAAAAAAAAAAGATGTTGACAGATTGTAGACAGATCTCTTGTTCTGATCAATGCCTTTTCACAGAGAAGACTGAAGCATAGAGGGTAATGATTTAGTTCCATTGGTATTATATACATTTTTTGTCTTTTTTTCGTGAGGTGGAGGAAGGTGCAGAATATAATAGGCATGTGGCTTTCACAATCTCCTTTAGAAACAATGTGGTACATGAGGTACTTTGTACCTTCCATCTCATACCTTCCACCTTATTTTATGCATGTGTGTATGACCTGAGAGGCCATACAGTGCAATGAGTAAGAGCCAGACTCAGGTGCTAGATCACTCACTTGCCATGCAACCTTGTACAAATTGGTTAACATGGGAATAATATTGGGATATTATAAATATCAAGTGAGTCATTGTTTTGAGGATTAAAGGAGTTTATCAATGTAAAGTTCTTAGGATACTGCCTGGCAAAAGTGCTATAAAGTGTTAGCTATCAGTGTTTCCAAGACAGATAACCCAAAACCAAACCCACTGCCGTCAAGTTGATTCTAACTCATGACAACCCCATGTGTAACACAGTAGAACTGCTCC
>NW_004443953.1:8767161-8777237 GCF_000243295.1 Trichechus manatus latirostris
TGAATCCTTACATAAAGAAATTTCAATAATATCATAGACAAGTATGAACTACTCACAAGAAGCAACAGGAAAAGCTTTCAATCATAATTCAGAGGGGGTACTGTATCTAAGTACAGAGCAATCATTTGGTTTGCCTAAGACAGCCCCGTTTACACCTATTATTCTAGTTTAAGTATTAATAGCACTCCCTTCCACTCTCAAAAGGATCCTAGTTTGGATGATAAATTATGTGGTCACCTTATCTATGAGAAACTTGGTCCAGATATGTTACTCTGTAGTGCTCTTGTTTGACAGAAGGAGGACTCCATGAACAGTTTCTGCCAAATATCAAGAGGAACTAGATGGCAACAATTTAAGATCCAAATTGAAAGAGAAGATATAAAATATATAAAATATGATGTCTTTATATTAAAAAACAACCCAACAACATCATAAAACTCACACTCAGAATGGAAAGCAATTCTTCAACACTGCATTCTGGTTTCAAATGCTCCTTGAACATTTTAACTGTTTGGTGCTTCAAATAGTAATAGGAGGCAATTCGGCCATATGTCAGAGTTTCAATGCTCCGATTGTCCTATTTCAAAAGAAAGATAAAATGACATAAATAAAAATACAACAGAAGTACACAAATTAATAAAATTAATAATCCACACTGTAGACTGTTATTGCAACAATTCTATCAACGATTTTGGTTATCATTAGAAGCAAAAACCCTACTGTTAAAAAGCTAGGCAATCTTTACAACTGGAATATATATGCTGACTCTTACCTCTCCAATTTCAATACAATAGGAATGTTCCAATTCAACCAGGGACTTCTCAACCAGATTAGACAGAAATTTGTTCACAGAATCATGGCTCACATCACCCAAATTGTAGTAGCTAAAAAACAAACAAGGTTATTATTTAAGATATTTTCTATTAAAACTATTGCCTTGGTTTCATACTGTCCTTTTCAGAATTTCAAAAACATTATATTTACAGCAAATCAAAGAAAGAAAGCAACTGCAATCACCATTCCTACTTTACACATCAAAAGCCCCATACTAAGGTAAATTCACACTGATAGACAATAATTTATTAAAAATATGTAAAATAAGCAGATAAAATCCTGCACCACCTTAAGAAAATACTAACTCCAATGTTGAAACTGGCATTACTTAACTTTACACATTTATACTAAATTTAGAAATTTTTTTTATATACAAAAATTTCCTTCTATATATAAAACCTATCCCCAAACCAAAAATATCAAATCCACTGGTGTCGAGTTGATTCTGACTCGTAGTGACCCTATAGGACAGAGTAGAACTGCCCCATAGGGTCCCCAAGGCTGTAAATCTTTACCGAAGCAGACTGCCACGTCTTTCTCCTGTGGAGCGGATGGTGGGTTTGAATCACGGACCTTTGGTTAGCAGCCAAGCACTTAACCACTGTGCCACCAAGGCTCCTTAAAACCCATTCTCAGTAACTTCAAAAAGTTCAAAGAACCACTGATTTGGGAGGTAGATGAGTTCTTTCAGGAAATTTAGTCAATTGTTGTTCCCCTACTGCTGAAGGAATAAATGCCATCCTAATGAGAAGGACATCATGCTTGGTAAAATAGAGTGTCAGCAAAAGACAGGAAGACCCTCAACAAGATGGATTGACACAGTGGCTGCAACAATGGGCTCAAGCATAGCAATGACTGTGAGGATGGCGCAGGACTGGACAGTGTTTTGTTCTGTTGTACACAGGGTCACTATGAGTCGGAGCTGACTTGACAGCACCTAACAACGACTACTGGAAGGAACATCATCAGGCTAAAAAATAAACATTCTAACTAATCTTTAATATACAGAAAACACATGGGTCCAGCTCTGTCTGGTTTCCAAGAAAAAACATTAAGGATATGCAATTCACTTGAATGCTCCTCCCTGCAACTTTGAGAGATTTTTGGAAAATCTCTGTGATCACTAGGACTCTGTGCCTGGGAGCAGATCCAAAGGGCAAGGGACTGCACTTAAAGTCATGGCAGTTCTCTAATTCCTACTGGGTGAACCCTCTACCCAAGTCAGCATGGAGAGTTTATATGGCCTACTTTTCCTCCCCCCATCCAAATTAAGAAACAGGAATGGAAAGTGGCCTCAGATAACAGGTTCCCATCACTGTAAGTCCTGCATGTGTACAGAAATAGGAAAATCATCTTCACAGCCTGGGAAAAGAGTGTTTACAATCTAAAATGGGACAGGCAGGCCTAAAGAATACCATAACCTGAGGGGGACAGGGAAACATTGTCCAATAAGGCAATTTTTATGATTTTTTTTTTCTTTCTTCAAAAGGAAAGACTTGGGGTCATTAAACTATAAAAGTTTATTAAAAAATATGCAAAGCAGGACTTCAATCATGGCAGGATACTTTCATTAGAAAGAGAAGTCAGCACAAATGGCTACCTACACCCAAATATGAGACTCTCCACTGAGTAAGGATTAATAAGAGATTACTGGAATAATTTATGAAAATAAATACAAATCATGATTATATGCCAAGGATTTTCATTTTCATAGAAAAGTTATACCATATTTTATCCAAATAGCACCCACTTTCTGTGATTGTTTGCCGGCCATGCCCTCCCCCCACGAGGCACTCTCACAAGCGCCAGCGTGCCAATCCTCTTCCTCATGTTGCTGTAAAAAAAAAAAAAAAAAAAATACCTGGAGGGGTGGCCAGCTAACAAACGCAGAAGGCACGCGTTATTTGCGTAAGATACGGTAGTTACTTTTTAGTTCATAGAGAAATTATTGCCTTTCCTGGAAAAGTTCTTGTCATGGACCAAAATAAAGCAATATTTATTAATGAGCAGGCACATAGGAACTAAACCCAGTGCTGTAGTTAATTTAATTATCCCAAATGTACTGGTGGTGCAGTGGTTAAAGCAGCTCGGCTGCTAACTGAAAGCTCAGTAGTTTGAATCCACCAAACTCTGTGGGAGAAAGATGTGGTAGTCTGCTTCCATAAAGATTACAGCCTTGGAAACCCTATGAGGCAGTTCTACTCTGTCCTATATAGTTGCTATGAGTCAGGATCGACTTGAAAGCAATGGGTAATGGATACAACTTTATATGTAACCAGGCATATATGGAAATGAAAAAACAGCATTAGAATGCATTAGAAAATATTCCCTTTATCCTTGAAAATGACTAAAAAGGAATATTCAGTTAGAATATCTTCTACTTTAGAAGTGATGATAAAAATTCTGGACATCCAAAGCCCCATAAAAGACACAGATTGCCCAAGCCATTCCAAATTATTAAAAATATTTTTTCTTTTTCATTTTTTTTCCCACAAAATGAAATCCATAAGCCAAACTTTCTACAACATGAGTGCTTACTTTTTATTTCACATTCTTTTGGCTTGCTAAGTCTATAAATTTTC
The DNA here is from genome assembly GCF_000243295.1 of Trichechus manatus latirostris. Classification (NCBI taxonomy): domain Eukaryota; kingdom Metazoa; phylum Chordata; class Mammalia; order Sirenia; family Trichechidae; genus Trichechus; species Trichechus manatus. The sequence goes on from NW_004443953.1 coordinate 8,770,578, forward strand.
CAACACTATTTTCAGCTGTTTGGATTAATATATGACTGATAAAGTTATTTCTAAATTGAAAACACTAGTGAAAATGTGCCTAGGACACTGTATAGTTAACCCGTTGCTATTGAGTTGACTCTGACTCTTAGCGACCCTATAGGACAGAGTAGAACTGCCCCATAAGGTTTCCAAGGCAGTAAATCTTTCACCTGTGGCAAAGACTGCCACATCATTCTCCTGTGGAACCGCTGGTGGGTCTGAACTGCCGAACTTTCAGCTAGCAGCCAAGCGCTTAACCACTGAGCACCAGGTCTCCTTAGGACACTGTATAAGTAGTAGTATTTGTAGAACAAGAATCAAACTATTCTCTATGCAATTAAAATTACAAAAGGAACACATTTAGAAAACGTTACTGTGAACTACAAAAAGTTAAAATTTCATTTTTAATCTATAAATGTATTAGATCATTTGAAAAAAAATCCCACTGATGTTGCTACTGATCACCACAAGTCATTATCCTATAAATACAATCTAGAATGCCAACTTCACAAATTTATGCTTTAGTGAATAAATACACAAATAATACTTAAAACCATCAATGATAAAAACTTTCCTTCAAAAATTACAGGTTCTTTTTTATATTTATCCTATTCAGTGTTTTCTGTACTTAGAAGATACATTTTGATGAGCTAATGTTCCTTCTAAAGTTTCTTTATTTAAGTTTATTGGTAAATTTTTGAGACTAATATGTGGTTTTCGTCTAGATAAAGTGCAGTCAGGGTAAATATTTCTTAAACATTTAAAATAAGTTGTCAAGAAGAAAAAAATCAACTAAAATCTTATTTCTGAGACTAAAACAAATTATCTGACCATGACAAGTAATCTAACTTGCTAAAATTACCACATTTCTTTGAGCACAAGAATACAAAAATTCTTACTGAGATTTCTTCTTAATAGTTTTTCTTTTCCAAATGCACTTATCAATATTATTATTGACTTGAGTAGCAGAAGAAATACAAAATTTGATTCAAGTAATTGAATTGATATTCAATTTATTAAATATCAGTAATTTTAAGCTTATAATATCTGGGGGCAATCTAGAATATTAAAAAAAAGCCCCTAAAGTTGTTAGTTTCCATCAAGCATTCTGCCACATATAAGTGATAACTTTTAAAAATACAGAATGTTAGTTAAAATATCTTATTCAAGAATAGTAAAATTTAAATCATTAAGACTTGTAGCCAAAACAAATACTAAAATACATCTGTTTTTATTAAAGACTTAACTTCACTGATCTACACCAAGTATTATTCTTTGTTAACATTTGGACTGTGGCTCTAAGGTCACTATAAAACATTTTCAAATCCATATTAAAAAAAGATACTGTTACGGCTTAACTGGATATATAATTTGTTAGAAACTGTAAAACAATAAAACTAAATGTAAATGGAACTATCTTTTAGGTCATATAAAGTTTTGAGAGATATGTATTCTGACACTTTTCCATGAATAAAGGATAGAGTTTAGATTTATATGATATTTATCATTAGCATAATATGGTCTATGCTTCTATCAAGTGAACTGTCACAGGGCAAGTTCTAGCCTAAACAAATACAAGCATTTAGTTTAAAAGATTATATATCATTAAATTCAATAATCACTTTAGTAATTTAAAAAGCATGCAAGAGCTAAAGGTCTGTTTTCATGTTGCACTCTCCATGGTACAAAATTTATAATTTACTGCTTATTTTAAACAGACATATTCAACAACTGTTTAATTACAGATAAAGGATACAATGTAGTTTCATGTACACTGCATTGAATCATCGAGTCATTATCTTCTTTTTGCCATAAACAGACAGCCTATCTTTTTGTCAGCATGCTATTTCATTTATTTCACAGTGAAACCCAGTTTCCCAATAATTGACTTGTCAGAAGCTCTAATTTATGAGGCTGAGCTCTGTAAGATTTCTCTATATTGGACTCAACCTGCACACAAGCAGGGTTGAATATTTACAATGCTGTTAACAGGTGCTGAGTTGTTTAATGATTCTAATAGCCAGAAGCGTACTGAGAAAGCCAGCGGGATCACAATTACAGGCTGTTTGAACACAACAATTACTAGTCCCCTGAGAGGTGTGAAAGTCAAAGGCAGTTTGATACTGACAGCATCCAGCACATGGGCTAGACAAGCTAACTTCTATTAGCAGTCCATTGGGAAAAAGTCCTAACAAACCTCTCCCTATCATAAAAATTTACAAAGTTCATAAAATTTAAACAATCAAAAACTGAAGCAACTTTTAAGAAATTATTTTTAAAAGATCTTATCAAAGGACAAACAAGAATACCACTCATGAAACCTCAAGTTATCTTTTACCCAGCTCAATAGGGATGAAATTTCACCAATTGAAAACAAAATAGATTTTATAGTAATGTAAAACATAGATAAAGTTACACCAAACAGTTTGGATTTAATGTGAATAGAGGCAGTCATTTCCTGTTTGGTTTTATATAAACCTGGCCAGAGATCTCGCTGGGAAATTTTTCATCAATCTTGAAATGCTGCTGCTATAACTGTCAGTACTGGGAAGTCATTTGTTACTGCACCATGTTTTTTTATGTTCAGATTATGCAGCAGTAGTAATGACACAAATAATGAAAGTGGTTTCAGGGACAGCTGAAACTACCACAACATTTTTGTTCCAGAAATATTTAAAAGCTTTCTCAGGGGAAAACAGAGTAAAATTGAACATACAAATTGAATCCAGAATTCAATTTGGAATATATTATGTTTTATGAAAGCACCAGTACATGTGCTTATATACATTTGACCAAGCTAATGTATGTATGTATATCTACATACATTCATACATTTAATAAATACATATCATTTTGTGCAAATAAAAAAAAAATGTAAGAATATAAACAGATATATAGAGAATTTTCCAGCAACAGTGGGTCGAATCTTTATCAACGTAAGTTTTGGTGGGGGGTGCTTTACAGTAGTATGATTAAATGGAAGAGGTTGGGGAATTCGGTCATATTTATCTATAGATGACCACATTCAAGAATATTTTTATTCAAATTCTCTATTTTATGATGTACCTTTTTATCTCCTTGATATACCATTTTTTTTGGGACGTATTAAAGTCTCCCAACACAACTGCAACTTTTTTCATTGTTTGCTTTATATATTTTGATGTTATGTTTAAGTTATTTAAAAATCTGTAACCTCTATAACTTCTTAGTGATTGTGCTTATCAATATGAATCATTCTTTTGTCTCATTTAAACCTTTTTTGTCTAGAATTTGATTTTGTCTGATTTTAATTCTTCAGCTATTGCTTTCTCTTTATTATTTTCCTTCCCATCTTTTTCAATCCTTAATTTTCAATTTTGATTTAAAGATGTTGCTTGTTTAGCTAGATTAAAAAAAACAAAAACTGAATCTGAGAATTTGTCTTTCATTTATACCATCTGTTATTACAGTTCAACTGACTTATGACATGAGGAGATTCTGTCATTCTCCTCCTCAAAACCCTGCAGTGTCTCCCATTTCACGCAGAATGAAAGTCGAAGTCCAACCAGGGTCTATAATGCCCCACATGACCTGTACTACCACCTGTGCCCAACTTCCTTAACCTTCCCTCTTACTACTCTCCCCCTCATTTGTTTCACTCCAGCTGCACATTCTCCTTGTTGTTCCTTGAATACGCCACAAATGCCTGTCTTAGAACCTCTTCCGTTCCCTCAGCCTGAAATGCTCTTCACCCAGATACTCACGTGGTCAATCTTCTCGCCTCTTTCCAGGCCTTGCTCAAACGTCAGCACTTTAACGAAGCCCCATCCCGACTCCCTGTTTAATCTCCTGGCCACACTCCCTGGCTCGCTCAATCTTCCTTACTCTGTTCTACATTTTTTCTAAAGCACTTACACCACCTTCTAACATACTTCTAAATTTACTGGCTGTGCTGTAAGAATGTAAGCTCCACAAGAGCAGAGACTTTTGTCTGTTTAGTTTACTAATTTAGTTCAAAATGCTTTATTCTGTACCTGGCATATAGTTAGGCACTCAATAAATGTTTACTGAATTAAAAATAAATTTAAATTTTAAATGCTTATACTTTATTATTTTAGGAGACTATATGATTCTTGAGGCTGGAGATCATTACTCAGGTTTCTACTACCTTCCAATAGAACCTAATACAATTCTGAATCACAGCATGCTGTTTTTAATTTTTACTACCATATCTATTCTGAACTGATGAACTTACATGGCAAGGGTGTAGGCACAGGCTTCTACTTCAGAATCATAATGATAGTCTCAAGTCTTAACCTAGTCAGGTGTCTTAAAGTATGTACAGGTGGCTTCTAAAGGAACCACACACTCAGTATGTATGGTTGAGAGGAGATAATCTACCAACTCCTAAAAATCAAATTAAGCTGGACGTTTAAGGCTGCTAGAGTTTGGCTGGATGTAAGGGCTGGGGAGGTCAATGTAGGCCAGAGAATAGTGACAGCAAAAGCAAGAAAGTGAGAGGAATCTCTTACCTAGAAGTGGTGTGGGTTGATGTTTCCTTCAATCTACCCTAGCCCCTTTGGTGGTGGTAGTAAGGTACTCAATCCTCCTTTGGGGAAGCAAGGGGGCAGGAAAAGCAGCAGCCACAACTACTAAGTGTCCTAAGCCAATTCGTCAAAATCACTGCACCAAGACACTGAGCCCTTTTGACTACCAGAGTTTTCCCTCAGGGAAAGGTAGCCACCAAAGTAAGTGAGGCAATGTGAACTAAGTAATACTAGTATATTGCACTGACCCAGAAAAGACCTGGATATCTGCTCCCATAAAGATTACAGCCTAGCAAACCCTGTGGTTCTACTTTGTCTTACAGGGTTGCTATAAGTTGGAATCCACTCAATGGCACACAACAACAACAACACACCCATGTGAGGAGGGCATACGCCAAGTTGTTAATATTTAAGAAGTCTCCTGGCTCACAGGCTCAGTATAATTTATTTAATTTATAATCCAAGTACATCCCCTCAGAATTTTATCCTCTGTCCACCATGCTAAGCCTCCCCAAGCTTCTTGGTCTGCTCCTGTTTATTACAATCACATGTGAATTTTCACACCATAATATTATTAACACATGAGGCAGTTTGTAACCAGACCAACAGGGAGTGATACCTAGTCCAGTTTCTCTCAGGGGGCCCTACTCTGAATGGTGTCTCCAACTGTGCTCTTAGCTCATCTCACTCTCATGGTTGAAAAAATGTAAACATTAGACAGTTTCCTACTCATTGTCTTGTCTAAGCCTTGTCTAGTTCCCACCTCCAATAGAATACATTTAGTTTCTGATCAATACTGCTTGACAGTTTGTGAATCAGGCTATATTGGGGATAGACCACAAGCAGGTTAAGTAGCTGAAGAACTATGGATGCAAAGGAGAAGAAATATTAAAAAGCAAATTTGAGGTCTGAAGTCAAGGTAAACAGATGCAGAGTGATATCATTAATGAAAGTAAGAAAGACATATTAGAGGAAGATTTTGATAGTTATATGATTAAATCAGTGTTAGATACATTGAGTTTGAAATCATGGCAGGAAATACATGAGGCAACATTAAGAAGTCTGGTGGAGAATTGCGACTGTAATTTGGTAGAGAGAGCAGATTGAAGTAATGTACTTTTGGGGTCTTTCACACAGGTGATAAATAGAAAGGATCTCTAGAGAAGAATTTTTAAATATTACATACTGGTGTGGAAGGACAAAATATCACTTCTGCAGTATTCTTGCCAAAAATGCATAACCTCAATTTCGTGATGGGTAAACTTCAGACAAAACCAAACTGAAAGACATTCTACAAAATAACTGGTCAGTACTTTTTACAAGAGTCAAGGTTATAACAAAGACTAAGGCTAAATCCCACTTGGTCATGGTGTGTAATCCTTTTAACATGCTTTTGGATTTGGCTGGCCAATATTTTGTTGAGGATTTTTGCATCTATATTCATAAGGAATATTGGTCTGTAGTTTTCTTGTAGTACCTTTTTCTGACTTTGGTATCAAAGTCATGCTAGCCTCATAGAATGAATAAGTGTTCCCTCCTCTTCTATTTTTTGGAAGAGTTTAAGAAGGATTGGAGTCACTTTTATAAATGTTTGGTAGAATTCCTCAATGAAATCCTCTGATCCAGCACTGTTTGTTTTGGGGAAGTTTTTGATTACTGATTCAATCTCTTCACTTGTTATGGGTTTGTTGAGATCTTCTATTTCTTCTTGAGTCATTGCAGGAATTTTATGTGTTCCTAGGAATTTATAATTTATCTATTTCATCTGGGTTGTCTTATTTGTTGGCATACAATGGTTCATAGATTCTCTTATGATCCTTTTCATTTCCGAGAGTTGGCTGTAATGACCCCACTTGTATTTCTGATTTTAGATATTTACATCTCTCTTTTTTTGTCAGTCTAGCTAAAGGTTTGCCAATTTTTTTGATCCTTTCGAAAAACCAACTTCTGGTTTCAATGATTCTCTCTATTGTTTTTCTATTTTCTATTTATCTCTGCTCTGATCTTTGTTATTTTCTTCTGGTAGCTTTGGGATTGTTTTACTCTTCTTTTTCTACTTCCTTGAGTTGTACAGTTAGGTTACTGATTTTAGATCTATCTTCTTTTTTTTAAA
>NW_004443953.1:8779390-8780366 GCF_000243295.1 Trichechus manatus latirostris
ATAATAGGTTCTAAAATCAGGTAGTGTGAGGCCTCCCACTTTGTTCTTCTTCTTGGGTAATGCTTTACTTATCCAGGGCCTCTTCCCTTTTCATATGAAATTGGTGATGTGTTTCTCCATCTCATTAAAAAATGTCATTGGAATTTGGATCGGGATTGCATTGTATCTGTAGATCGCTTTGGGTAGAACTGACATTTTCACAATGTTGAGTCTTCCTATCCATGAACAAGGTAGGTTCTTCCACTTATGCAGGTCTCTTTTGGTTTCTTGCAGTAGTGTCTAGTAGTTTTCATTGTACAGGTCTTTTACATCACTGGTTAGATTTATTCCTTAGTATTTTAACTTCTTGGGGGCTATTGTAAATGGTATTGATTTGGTGATTTCCTCTTGGAAGTTCTCTTTGTTGGTGTAAAGGAATCCAACTTATTTTTGTATGTTCATCTTATATTCTGAAGCTTTGCTGAAATCTTCTATTAGTTCCAGTAGTTTTCTTGTGGATTCTTTGCAGTTTGCTGTGTATAAGATCATATCATCTGCAAAGAGAGATACTCTGACTTCTTCCCTACCAATCTGGATGCCCTTTATTTCTTTTTCTAGCCTAATTGCTCTGGCTAGGACCTCCAGCAGAATGTTAAATAAGAGTGGTGATAAAGGGCATTCTAGTCTGGTTCCCGTTCTCAAGGGGAGTGCTTTCAAAGTCTCTCCATTTAGGATGATGTTGGCTGTTGGCTTTGCATAAATGCCCTTAATTATGCTGAGGAATTTCTCTTCAATTCTTATTTTGTTGGGAGTTTTTATCATGAATGGGTTTTGGACTTTACAAATGCCTTTTCTACATCAATTGATAAGATCATGTGGTTCATGTCTTTTGTTTCATTAATGTGATGGATTACATTTAGTGTTTTTCTAATGTTGAACCATCCCTGCATACCTGGTATAAATCCCACTTGATCATGGTGAATTATTTTTTTGATAT
>NW_004443953.1:8784401-8842505 GCF_000243295.1 Trichechus manatus latirostris
ATCAATTCACTTGTTTTTTCGGGTCTTTGTTTTAAGAGGGACCACTGGAAGTGTCTGACTACTCTGCCATCTTGGCCCCACTGCCTCTTTTTTTTAATGTAGGCGTTTACTGCTACAAATTTCCCTCTGAGCACTGCCTTCACTGTACACTGTAAGTTTTGGTATGTTGTGCTTTCATTTTCAATCAACTCGAAAGATTTTCTGATTCCTCTCTTTACTTCTTCCTTGACCTACTGGTTAATAGTGTGTGCTTAATTTCTATATATTTGTGTATTTTCCAGTTTTCCTTTTGTTATTAGTTTCTTATTTCACTCCATGTGGTTAGAAAATACAGTTTGTATGATTTCAATCTTTTCAGATTTATTAAGCCTTGCTTTGTGACCTAATATATGGTCTATCCTTGAGAGTGAGCCATGTGCACTGGAGAAGAACGTATATCGTGCCGTTGTTGGGTGTAATGTTCTATATTTGTCAGTTAGGTCTAGTTGGTTTATAGTGTCATTCAGGTCCTCTACGTCTTTACTGATCTTCTTTCTAGATGTTCTGTTGTTACTGAAAGTGGTGTATTAAAGTCTCTGACTATTATTGTTGAACTGTCTATTTCTCCCTTTAATTCTGTTTGTTTTATATATTTTAGGGCTCTGATGTTAGGTGCATATATACTTATCTTCTTGATCAACTGACCCTTTTATCATTATATGATGTCCTTCTTTACCTTTTATAACAGATTTTTATTTAAGTCTATCTTATTTCTGATATTAAAATTGCTACCCTAGCTCTCTTTTGGTTATAATTTGCATGGAATTTTTTTTTCCATCCTTCCGCTTTCAACTTATTTGTGTCCTTGGGTCTAAGATGTGTCTCTTGTAGATAGTATGCAATTGGATCTCGTTTTTTTTAATCCATTCTGCTACTCTCTGTCTTTTGATTCGAACATTTAGTCCATTTACATTCACAGTAATTACCAATAAGGACAGACTTACTTCTGTCATTTTGTTATTTGTTTTCTGTGTATCTTATACCTTATCTGTCCTTCATTTCTCTCAATACTGTCAACTTTTATAATTTGTAGGCTTTTTGTAGTGAATAATTTGATTCCCTTCTCTCTTCCTTTTGTGTGTATTTTTTTTGTTATTTTTTTTTGTGGTTGCTGTGATGATTATATTTAACATTTTACACTTATAATAACCTGGTCTAAAATGATACCAATTTAACTTCAGTAACATTCAGTATACCTAAAATGTCTCCCTCACTATTTATTTTGCTGTTATCACCTATTATATCTTTAAACATCATGTGCCCTTATACAGGTATTCTTTGTACTATTTTTGCAATTTTTTTTGTAAACCTGAAACTATTTCAAAATGCAAAGTTAAAAAATAAAAACAATTTTTAAAAGGGAGGCACACACAAAATACAGCCTACCTGTGGATTCAGTAAGGAATTATAATTTGCCAAAAATACTCAATTTGCCTTAGGTAATTATTCCTTTTTGTGCCAATTAGATAAAGTGACTAAAATGAAGGATCTTTAGAGTAGACTTTTTAGGATGGTATATACTATTAAAGTAACTGGAAGGGAATACAAGGATAACAGCTCACTAATTGGCATTTATTCTGTTCCTCATAATCAATACAGTATTTAGAAAGACTTTACCTCCTTTATTTCATTCTCAACATGACCCAGATGAAGAAAGTGAAGCGCAGAGAGGTAAAGTGACTCAAGGTTAAATAGTAAGAGTAGTGCTAAGACAAGGAAACTAGTGTGCTGATTCCAAGCTCAAAGCTCTTTCCACCACATGAACTGCTTCTATCCTTAAGATATAAAAAGAAAGAATATATCTATAGTAACCTACAGTTATATACCAAGCTAAAAGGAAAAAAAAAAAAAAAAATTTCTTGATTATGAGTCAGAAGACCTGGGTTTTTAAGTCCTGGCTTTACCACAAACGAGCTACAAGATCTGGGGCAAGTCACTTTAGGTTTCCTAGCCTCCATTTCTTCAATATCAAACAATAAGGTTGGACTAGAGTCTACGTAAAATCTCTCCCAGTAGAAGATTCCATTACTCTAATCCTCCAAACTGTGCAAATGTGTAGTGCTGAGTGGCTATCTCATTGATACTGTGGTCACACCCCAAAAGAATATTTTGTCCCTAATTCAGAGGCCCTTAAAAATCAGATAATTCTGAGCAAAATATCACCATATTCTTAAACTCCCATCTATGTAAGTGGAAATCTAAGATGAAAAAAAGGTCTTTAAGGTACCAATACGTAAGATTTAGTAACATTTTCATCATGATCTCTCTCTCTAAGACCTTATAATGGTTTAATATTTCCTTCTACTTATCGAATGTCCCTCAAATTTGGCTCCTCATTTTATTCTTTCTGCACCTGTTCAGGTCCTCATCATCTTTCTCCTATTACTAAACAGCTTCCTAGCTGTTCTTCTTGCTGTAAATATTTTCCCATTCCAACTCATTCCTTACTATACTGCAATAAGTATTTAAACTAAATTAAACAAAATAAAACCTAATTTGGTGACGTTAATTCGTGTTTAAGTCTCCAGTGGCTCATCACAGTCAACAGGATTAGATACACATTCCTTAGCAAAGCACGCAGGCCCTTCACTCTGGTGCTTGGCCTACTTTCAGGTTCCAGTCTTCTTGTCCCCTTCTTAAACTTTGGCTATATCAAACTTCTTGGCATTCTCCAAACACTTATGATTCTTTCAAGCCCAGAAAGTCTTTGCACATATAATATTTTTCTGTTTGAAATGCCATCTACCTTTTCTACCCCTGTTCCTCATTCAAGATCTGATTCAAGTATTACTTCGTCTGTGAAGCCTTCACTCTCATAGACTTTTACACAGTTGTATTAGAGTACCTATGATTTACACTGTAATGATTTGTATATCTCTTTTCTGCACTTTTAAAAGATCAGTCCTTGAAGACAGGGACTGATGTACTCACCTTTATGCCTCTGTGTAGCATTAATACCTGAGAAATAATAGGTGCTGACTAAAGATCTAAGCTATCCAGACTAGAACAAAAGACACTCCACTACTCAGCAATTTTATTTCCTCTTGCAGTGTTCTTATTAACCCTTACGAAAGCCTCACAAACTCTCCCCACTACAACTTCACAAACCTTACTCCTCTAATTCCTACTATACTCCAGTCACCACCACACAGTTTAGTACATTCCTTAACACTTCAGATGTTTTGTCTCCGCAATAGCAGAGCAAGCTCCTTAAAAATGTCCTAAAATAATTCAAATAAGCTAAGTAATAAACACACAAAATTGTAAGTCTTCTAATAGATCATAATATATTGTGATCATATTGAAGACATCATCTGACTTTCTGGGCGGATTTATATACCTAAAATGTTCAAAGTTCTAACTATTTTGTATGTATCTGAGTTTAGAATTTATTACTCTGAAACATATCTCTCTTCAGTGCAAAAGAGAAAGGTAAATAGTTGCCCTTCAAATAAGCCCTCCACTTACCTGGGGTTCATGATAAGACGTCGGAAGAAGTAAGTCCAGGTGATATAATCCATTGCATCCTGCTTAGATGTTATTGTGCCACCAGCAATCTCTGCATTTAAATGGTCAGAGAGCACTCCTAATAAGCTACATGGTGAATGAGATATGGGAAACATACATGAACATTAAATGAAACACACTTGAATTTATCACTTAGCCCAAACCCAGATTTTATGTTCTAAGATGCAAAACAAATGTACATATTCATCCTAAATTATTTCAGTGGGAATTTTGTTTCAGTATTTTTTCAAGATGAGACTACCAATCATTTAGTATCATGAACTCAAGAAATTAGTTTATTAACCAGTACATATATATTTATGTTATTTGAACATGAATAAAAAGTGGGCTAGTCAGAAAGAATTTAACAAAAATACTATAAATGCAATTATTTTCCAGAATAAGTTAATACTAGTAACCATTTTTTAAAAGGAACCACGAGTACCTGTCACATGGTAGGTACTCAATGTTGTTGTTGTTAGGAGCCATTGAGTGAATTTTGCCTCATAGCGACCCCATGTGGTAGAACTACCCCAAAGGGTTTTCTAGGCAATAGTCTTTATGGGAGCAGATTGCCAGGTCTTTTCTTTTGCGGAGCCCACTGGGCAGGTTAGAACTGCCAAACATTTAGTTAGCACTCAAGCATGTAACCAGTGCACTACCAAGGCTCCTTAGGTACTCAAAAGATTGTATTTTATTGCTATCAATCATTCTGGGAAATTAAATGAGAGATAAAAAATAAGCACATGCTTATAGGGAGGGAGCTAGTAACTCTCAGTATGACAGGCTGAGAGCCAAGAGGAGCAGGGTAACATCAGGCAACAGAAGAGATATCCTGGGGAGTAGGGAAGAGTATATTTACGAGGTACTGGAGTAAATATAAAAGGAGCCTGGGTGGTACAACCAGTTTCAAATTGGCTGCTAATCTAAAAGTTGGTGGTTTGAACCCACCTAGCAGCTCCTCAGAATAAACGCCTGGTGAACTACTTCCATAAAAGATTACAGCCACGAAAATCTGATGGAGCAGTTCTACTCTGTAACACATGGGATCACTGTGAGTTAACATTCTCTTCATTCATTCAGTGAATATTAAGTGCCAAGTATATACAAAACCCATTGCAGCCGAGTTGATTCCAACTCATAGTGACCCTACAGGACAGACTAGAACTGCGCCATAGGGTTTCCAAGGAGTGGCTGGTGGATTTGAACTGCTGACCTTTTTTTTTGGTCAGCAGTCATAGCTCGCCGTAGCTCTTAACCACTGTGCCACCAAGGCTTTTGGTTAGAACTCAGGCTGCTAACCAAAAGGTCGACATTCCTTTCTTTTCCTGGATTGCTATGGGTTTTTATTATGAATAAATATAAAATTTTATCAAATGCTTTTTTCTACATCTACGATGTAAGATTTTCTCATTTTTTTCAGTTAATGTGGTTAATTACACTGATTTTTAAAAAATTATCTTTGCATTTACGGAATAAACTTCACTTGGTTGTAATATATTATCTTTTTACACATTGCTAGATTTTATTTACCATGACATCGGCTTGTTACTTATTAGCCTTTGGTATCAAGGTTATTCTGCTTTCATAAAACAAGCTGGCAAATATTCCTGTTTCTTCTCCTATTAAAAGTGTTCAGACAAGATTGATGCTATTTCTTCCTTTAATATTAGGAAAGTTTCACTGGTGAATCATCTGGGTCAGGCTATTTCTTTGTGGAAAGATTTTAAATGTCAGATTCAGCTGTTTTGATAAAGGATTATTTATATTTTCTATTTCTTTTTATGTCAGCTTATGTAAGTTGTGTTTCTATTTTGAGGAATTTTACCATTTGATAAAAATTTTAAAAATTATTTTAAAAAAGTTGCTCATAATATCTTATCTTTGTAATGCCTGTGGGATCATTTCATTCCTGATATTGTTATTTTGTTTTCTCTGTCTCCTTTTTTTTCTTGATCAGTCTTAAAGGTTTATCAATTTTATTAATCTTTTCAAAGAGCCAACTTTTGGCTTTGTGTACTTTTTTCTAATGTGATGTGTGTTGGTTTTCAATTCCTTAATTCCTTCTTATCTTCTCTTTTCTCTAAGTTCAATTTGCTACTCTTTTTCTAAATTTTTGAGACGGTTATTTAAATCATTGACATTTCAGCTTTTCTTCTTTTCTAATATATACATTTATGGTTGTAAATTTTCTCTTAGCACAATGTTAGCTGTGTCCCACAACATTTAATGTATTTATATTTTCCAAATTTAAAAAAAAAGAACATTAGCACTTAGAATAAAACACCCAATAAATATTTACAGTATAAGAAACATGTTTGGTTCTCAACGCGGCTAGATTAAAGCAGATAACATATGTACAAAAAAGAATATGATAAAAGGTAGAAATAGTAAGTGTCGTAAGTAAAAAATGGATAAATTTCAGCAAGAAAAGATTACTTACACCTGAGAAAATGAAGGAAGAATTTATGGAAGGGGTAGTAGTTACCAGGTCCACAAAATCATATGGGATAATTCCGAAACAGACTATAAGCCTAAATTATTCATTATAAGTCCCTTTATTTTGGTTATTTAGTTAACTACACTCTAAAAGCTCAAACCAAAATAATAATTTATTAAGTGCTTACTATGAGACAGACGTGTTCCAGCACTTTACATTTATCATTTCAAGCACCCTAGGAGATAGGTACTATTGCTATGATTCTCTTTTTACAGGTGGGTGAATTAAGGCACCGAGGAGTTAAATAGCTTGCTCAAGATCCCAGGTTGTCTGGATCCAGAGCCAGTGTGGCTGAACACTGTACTACACTACTTTAAATAAGTTTGTTTTTTTAAGTGAAAATTATCATTGAATGATGTCTTATAGTGATAATTACATTCAGTTTCACTTCAAATAATACTTTTGAATTAGAGTTTGACTGACTTTTTTACCTAATAACATAACAAGAAAAATATCAAATTCCTATAAAATGATTCCATTTAAATAATTTAAAGGCAAAATTTACCTTGATTCTACTGGGAAAGGTTCATAAAGAAATTTTTTGTAAAAGTCTTTCTTTATGTCATGGACCAGAATTACAGCTTTGCCTTGGTCATCAAACTGAGGCCTCCCAGCACGCCCCATCATCTGGAGTACATCTATAAAAAGAGAGCATAAGGGATATTTTGCAAAGTGGCACATAGAACAAGGTGCATTTACTGATTCTGGCATGCTTCTCTAACACAAAATAACAAAGGATAATATTTAAGAGTATGTAACACTATCTCTGGTATCTACTTTTGAGTTCCTTAAATAGGTATTATTTCCTCAGAAAATTTATAATTAAATAAGCATTTCACTATGATGGAAAGTGGGTTCCCAAAAGGCCCTCTCTTACTGTTTATAAAAGGAAGAAAAAGTTTCCTTTAGTTATATGCTTAAAAATGCTGTTAAAGATATATTAATATTTTAATAAAAAAGAAAATAAAGTCAAACCTACATAGAAAAATCTCTTTGAAAGAGCCATTTGATTATTTTTCCCCATGAATAATGAGCCCATTTAAGCCTCATCCTCATCCCCATGTTATAAAACTTCTTTTATACTACATGAATCTCTGAGATGAAGGTACAGTTTTCACATATATTCGAGGGAAATAAATAAATATATTTATCTCTTTAGAACCTACTGAAAATGCTTCTTTAAAGGTTTTAAATATATCTTAATGGGCTGCTGATGCACAAACCGTAGCAACAAATACTTTGGTTCTAGAAGTTTAATTTTAAGTATCATTTCTAGTGAAATATATTTAAAATTAAACGTAAGTAATGTTTTATCATAATTTATTAAATCACTAATATCTACCTGTCAGTACTTTTATCTATTTATGAATTTGAAAACATCAATTATGTACTTGATATTTATTAACAAATTTGTTATGTAAAAGTTAATAAAACAGCTCAATATTTTATATAATATCTGCATTAACAGAAAATTTACAACTTGCTCATCATACATTTAAATGGACCAATTCTCTAATATTTAATTCATGTAAATTCAGCTTAGCAAGGCTAAAATAGAAGATTAATATAGCTCTGTAAAATTTTAAAATTTACCTGTAATGGGAAAATCCACATAACGTCTTGTTTTTCCGTCATAATATTCTGTTCCCTTAATAATTACTAAATGAGCTGGAAAGTTTACACCCCAGGCTAATGTGCTTGTAGCAATTAGAACCTAAAAGATAAAAGATAATATCTTATATCTAACTAAAATATAACTTTGAAGTTATCTTTAGTTCTCTATTAACAGGAGAAAAATACCTGAACTTTACAGTTCACAAACAGTTCCTCTACTGTTTTTCGGTCCCTCTCATGTAGTCCAGCATGATGCATTCCTATTCCAAAAGCAAGTGTCAGCTTCAGGTTGGAATCTCTTAATGTTCCAATGATGTTGTCCATCTGGAAAAAAAAAAAAATCCATAATTACAATGTAGGCACATTAGCTTTAATATTTTCATAGTAAGCTGTATTTGATTGATTTTAATTTTAATTTTTTTGCTTTTTATGACACTATAAAAATATTAGCCTATTTACAGTTAGGATTAAAGTATAATTAATTGAAAAGAATATCTACTTGGTGAGAAAGTATATTATAAATATACTAAGGCTTAAATGTTATCCATATTACTTTTATGCATCAAGGAAAAAAATCTGTGGAATAATGCACTACCCCTTAATGAGTAACAACTATTAAAATGGATATAATGCTGCCTAAAATGCCTTCAAACCTCATTTCTTTTTCCACTATTAGCACCTCTAACATTACAAGGATACTTGCAATCCGTTTACTCTCCAGGTTGTGCACACACTGATCAGCAGTGCATCAAACCCCTGGGTAGGGAATCTTAAACCAGGTGCTGCAATTTAGTAAAAATGCATAAGGTCAAACATAGCCACATAATGAAACACTCAAAAACTGTTTTCTTTACTATTTTCATTTTGAATTGACATAGAATACTTCAAGTTTTCTTATGTGGGAGCAAACTGTCTCACACTAATAATCCATAAAATAGGAAAAAGAAGTTTGGTTTTATAAGTAATTATTAATGTATAAAAAGCATCACACAGATTAGGCAAAACTTTAATGACATACAAATCAGAATGTTATTTACTAATTTTCACTGAACTGAATGTAATGTATAAACCAGTTCATTCTGTTTCATATTTACTACTGTTCACATGATATTCCTGAATTATTTACTTTATAAACTGTTAAGCAGGAATATAGAAATGTACTAACATAAATTCACCTTTCCTTTAAAATTAGCACAGAATAAATAAGCTGACTACAAACGCATGCTATAGAGAAATGTGTCTTAGCCTATAAATTATGTTAGTCATTATCAAGTGACAGCCTGCTACCTATTTCTTGTTCCATAGTTCACAGCATAAAATATCCTCAAATCACACTATCAAAAATTAACGCACTGGTGTTCTTGCTCTGATGATTATTTTCAGGAAGTTTTTTTTTTCTTTCTGTTTTTATAACTTAAATCACAGTGTATTTTTATAATTTGTATAATTTGTGGTGCTCTATGGCAATGTTGGGAGTCCTGGTAGGGCAGTCGTTAAGGGATCGGCCGCTAACCAAAAGGTTGGCCATCTGAACCCATGAGCCATTCCACGGGAGAAAGGTAGATCAATCTGCTTCTGTAAAGATTTACAGCCTGGCACAGCCTATGGGGCAATTCTACTCTGTGCTATAAAGTCTCTATGAGTCAGAATGGACTGGACTACACACCACAACAGCAACAACATGGCAATGTTGGTTATACCCCAAAAAATAACATACCATTTACCAAAGGAAAGCTGAAGAATTCTACGGTAGGAAGTCTGCTGAGCCATTAATACTCCATCATTTAGCATCAGGGAATGCTGTTTCTCACTGACCACCTCTCCCACTCCAATTTCACATAATCAATGCATGAAAGAAAACTATTTGCCTATCTGAACAGGCAAAGACCTAAAATCCTCATGAGAGCGTTCACGCACATGCGCACGCACGCACACACACAAACGCAAAACTTCACTTATTATACAGTTTCTGTAGATGAATTATGAATTATTTGAAGATTATAAAAAAGCAAAATTTATAGCAGATGTTCTTCAATCATTAAGCATAATATACTACTAGAACAGCCTATTCAATCCTAGGATAACGAAAGCTTAAAACAAGAGAACAGATTTTATTTACTGAACATTTGTTATGTATCAGACGTTGTGTTTAGCACTTTACAAAGACTGTCACAAATAATCTTTTATATAAAGTAATATGGTTTATAACACCAAATTCATTTACACGACAGTTTTCAAATTAGAAACCTCAGTGAACTTGAACAGTACAGAGTAGCCTTTTTCAAGCTTAGTTCTGTGAGAGAATTAAGCCCTACAAAAAATATTTGAGTCACCATTTTCTCAGTTCTCGCAAGGATAGCTAGTACCATTCTAGATGCATGGGAGATAACTTCATTCATTATATACAATGGACGCCTTAGGGCAAGCATTAAGGCTTAATTCTCGTTAAGACAGGCTGCTATAGAGTTTTAAAAAGAATAACCATAATAGTTATTACACTGATACAGGAAGTTTTAATTCCACAGTTCATTTCTGTTCAACTAACATTTGTTGTAATTTATACGCAATCTTTCCAATAAACAGCCTTTGAAAATATATCTGGTAACTGATAGTTAAATACAAAAATTATTCAATATTGTAATGGATCTATGTTCCTCTAAGTAGTGTTTTTTTTTTCTTTTAAGAGTGGTGGGGGAGGAGGCACATATGCAAACAGTTGAACCATTTACTTTAACTTAATAGAATTTTTTTTATTTTAAATTTATTATACTCAAAAAGCTTTTCTAGAAAGATAGGATTCCATTTAAGTAGATACATTACTCTGTGCCTGAAATACATTCCAGTCAGAATATAATTCAGTGAGTTGATGACAATGCTGGCTCCAAAAGAAAGGAGGAGACCAGATTGGACAAGAATGAGCTAACAGATTGTGCAGCCCAATTCTGTCCCTTTGAGTGTGATATATTGTTTCAAGATGCTAAAAACCCATACTTTTTCAAAGCATATCTGTTGTGCTGGTTTTCCCATTTTCACAGAATCCTCATTATCAGAACTCTGTACTCTTTTCAAAGCATGTCAGACTCAGACCATATGCCACTGAATAATACTTATCAATTGTTTAAAATGCTCAATAAAAGAAAGATGCACCATACAAAGGAATCATGAAAGTTATGAAGACTTTTTTATTTTACAAAAATAATTAAATATATCACATCTGGTACAGATGTTAGGTAAAGTTAAAACAATTTCTTATAATTACCAAATGTTAATTTCTTATAATACACTTCTGTATGATAAACCCCATAGATGAAGGGTGAAAAATTAAGTGAAAAAAAACAGAAGTTTCCAAACTTTACCAATATTCTTCATAATGTCTCTTCCTTTGCTGTCCCCTCTGAAGCCCAGAAACCACCTTCAAAATGATTTACCACACTGTTAAATATATAAATATACTTACGTGATTAATTATACAATTATAAGAAAAATAAGTATATAAATAAAATCTGAAAAATAACATGTAAATCTTTGCTATGTCTGCCAAATAAACACAATACTATTCTCAATGTTTGCTTTTTAGCTTGTCCTGAGCTTGATGCCAGCCGCTCCTTGGAAATCCTACGGGGCAGTTCTATTCTGTCCTATAGGGTTGCTATGAGTCAGAATCACCTCGATCGCAATGGCTGTGGCTGGTTTTGAATCTTGATAGCAATATCAAAATTGGCTTGTGGGGTGAGATATTAAAGATTTTCCTTACATGCTTCTAATTCTATCCACCATGCTATTGGTGGGAAACACCAGTGTAAGTGTTTCATATATAGCTTTGAATATATACTTTTATGCTTATTTTCGTTTTTAGAGAGTTGAGATTCCAGCACATGCTATATGGAGAGCACTTCCATATATTAAAAAGCTTTTAAAATACAGACAAAGCTGATAAAAGGGACATGATAGAATTAACTTTCTAATGTATCATACTTTTAAATGAACAAACACTGTATTAATATGAATTGGATTTGTGAAGATCACAAGCAAAAGATTATAAAAAGAAGATCAAATTTTACCACATGGCTTTCAGTAAAAAGAACCTATCTATGTAGGAAGTATTATTCAATGGTGCTATAATATATAATAGTAATAACAGTTATCATTTACTGAACATTTAACTGTTCCAGGCATATTTTACCTTACATGTATTAACACATGTAATCCTCAAAACAATCCTCTGAGAATAGGATTATTATTATCCTCTTTTATAGATAAGGAGTTTGTACCTGCATGGTACAAACTATTAAAGTTCTTAGCTGTTAACTGCAGGTTGGAGGTTTGAGTTCATCCAGAGGTGCCTCAGAAGAAAGGTCTGGTGATTTACTTCTGAAAAATCAGCCATTGAAAACCCTGTGAAGCACAGTTTTACTCTGACACACAAAAGTGACCTGATGGCAACTAGTTTGATTTTTATAGATGAAGGAATGAGGCTAAAAGTTAAACAACCCACCAATGTCACACAGCTTGTAATGGGCTGTCAATATTGAATCTAGGGAGCATGGCTCCAGTCCATACTCTCAGCCACCATGATACCCTCTAACCACCACATGGATGAGAGGGATACTTTAAGAATTATTTAATGTAACGATATTAGTCATTTGGCTTAAGGTTGGGTCCCATTATTTTAGACCGTATGCAGAAAACAGGTATGATGTGTAATAATGAGTAATGTTATCAGACTCACAGCTGGAGAACACTATGCAGATGATTCACAAATCCATACATTCTTTAATATTTGAGTATTTCCACCCCATGCCTGAAAATGAAGATATCTAAAATTATCTTTTTTTCTAAACTGTAATATTATCTTCTTCATCTTACTCGTGATTAATAATGGCACAGCTCTTGTTTTGTTGCTTGTGTTTGACATTTTAGCTACTAAGTTTTCTCTATCTTTTCCACACCTCTGCCCCTGTCAAATCCACCTCCCCCAACCCTTTGACATTTCCATCTCTTCTAGTCAGTATGTTGTCCATTTACTGCGTGTGAGAGTAAAAAAACACAGGCTCTGGGTCAGCCGTCCTGGTTTTGAGTGCTACTGGGCAAATCACTTAGTAATTCTTCTAAGTTCAGCTTCTGCATCTGTAAAACTGGTATAACAAGAACTACCTTCATAGAAGTCATGATTAAATGAGATAATATAAACCCTTAGTGAACTATAAAGTACTCTATAAATATATCAATTATTACTAAGAGCTTCACTTCTTTCTTCAATAGGACAGGCATGATACCAACTAAGGCAAGATAAAATAGAACAGTCTCCTATCTAGTAGTTCAAGAATATTATTTGGCTGCTCCCAATTACACAAATATTCCATGAGCTTCAGCTGAGTTCAAACGTCCAATGATCAGCAAATTTCTAGATAATGTCTATTGTGACACTTAATCTCCTCAGCCTAATAGTTTCTTTACTGGTCAGTTGTTAAGAAGTCTGAGGCTGATTAACACTGAAAGCACTTGGGGTGGGAGTTCTATATCATGAAACCAATCTATTTTAGTTTGATATTGTAAAAAGAAAAACAACAACAAATAGGTCCTTCAAATAGAAAATGATGCGGTTATCTCTGCATTAAACTCAATTTCTGATTTTCAACAATCTCAAAGTCTATTTTCAAAGCCTGTAACCAAGTTTTCACCCATAAGAAGAGGTCAATGTGTATATGCTGACTGAACAGCCAAATGAATCAAAGAAAAAAAAAAAGTAAAATATCATTAGTAGAAATCCCACCAAATCTGACCTTGTGATAATTTTGAGTAAAGATAGAAGACAGTTCATCTTCGTAAGTCTACTATGCCTTTACTTATAACAAAGTTGGATGAATTACGTTTATCTTGAGATAATAAACTTTTCAAGCATTTAAGAACATCCTTCAAGCATTTAAGCTTGTGAAAATATTATCAATCTTGTTCATCAAAGTGCTCCACCTGTGCACCTACACTAGTTTTTCATGAATCACTTTCAAGCACTGGGTAAAATTAAAGTTAATCACTTCTTTAATAACGTTGTTTAATTTAGATGAGCCTTCCAGCCAATTAGTAAGAATTTACAAGGTTTAACTATACTGTTGTTCCAAGAACTCTTATCTTCCATACGCCTCTGATTTTCATGTTATTTCCATATATATTCCTGCCATATCTTGATCCAGACAGAAAGCTATTCCATTCCTGCTTCAGATCCTTTCCCCCATCTACCTTCTGGCAGCATTGCAGACTTTAGAACACAACTTAAACATTTTGGACCAAGCCCTTTAGGACACAAAGCCTTGCAGAATTCTAATTCATTCCCACTTGTAAAGGCAAAAATGGTTAGTGCTTTTTGTTGTACTCCTTTTTTAGCTACCTGGACTTATTTGACAGCGTAGAGGAAGAAAGGGGCAGCTGTGCTGCTGACTGGCAAGATACATGGAGGAGTTGAGGGGGAGAATAAAGTGTAATCTTCACACAAAGATCTTCTCTCCAACCTCAGGTATGACATCTCATTCAAAGTGTGAGTGATGAAATAGGGGTTGCATTCTCAGCTTTTATTAGTAACAAATACTCAGAAGAAATGACCTTCCCTCTACTTTTTTATCTTTAATGTGGGTTGCCAACTATCCAGATCCTAGCAGCTTTCACTCTTGCACGTGGGACCAGACTGCAGAATATCTGGCAGGAGTTAACAGACCATACTTGCTAGACACTAAATTATAACATTAATTAAAGTACACAGTAAAGCTTCTAGAAGGAGTTGTGCATCCTATTTGCATCCACCCTGTCCCCCCTACTTACTCTTAAACCCATTCCAAACTGGCTTCTGTTTACAACATGTCACTGAAACTGCTTGTTAAGTTTGTCTAGGACCTCCATGGGCTAAATCCCCTGAGCGTTTCTCTGTTCTTAGCCCACTCAACCTCCCACCAGCATTCGATGTGGTCAAGTACTCCTTCCTTCATGAAACCTTCTCTTCTACGGTGTTTTCGGACACCATCTTACCTCACTGGCATCACAATTCTCTGTACCATTTGTCAGCTCTTCATTTTCTACCTAAGATCACAATGCAAGAATCCCTCAAAGCCTGCCGTACTTCTCCACATTCTCTGCCTGCGGGTCTTATGTGCTCACCTGGGTTTAAAGGCCACCTCTACGCTCCTAAATTCATAAGTTCATCTCTCTGATGCGCTCCCTGGTTTTTATACAACTATTTCCATTTGCCTTGAAATTTTCACTTGAAAGTCTTAGCCATACAAACTAATGTGTCTAAAATATATATACATATTTTTTTTTTTAGCTCAAATCTGTCTCCTTCCTCCCTCCATCTTCCACTCTCAGTCTTCCCCATTTATCAACAAATGGCACCATTATTTACCCAGATTATTTCATTTTTTACTGAAGAGTCATTCTTGACTCTTTTTCTTGCCTCCCATTCCTATGTATCAGAAAGTCCTTTGATTGTGGTCTAAAACATGTCTCTCCATTTCCACTGCCACCACCCCTAGGTGACCACTAGGCCACCATCATCAATTTCACTCTTGCCTCCACTTTGATCCATTTTCCACTAAGGAGCAAAAGTGACCTTCAAATGTAAACTGGGATATGTAAATTTGCCTAGCTCAAAATCTAACGATGCCCTGGAACACCCCTTCCCTTGATGCTTGCTTGATTTGCTTCCTTCAGGTCTCTGCTCAAAGAACACCTCATCAGAGAGGTGTTCTCAATTTATATTAATGTGTAGCTTCCCACTACCACCCTCAGCACTCCCTATTCTCGTTTTTACTTTTTCCCCATAGGAAGTTGTTTGTTTATTGTCTTTCACCCTCACTAGAATGTTGATTCCACAAGGGGGGGAACTTTGATTTATTCATTGCTGTGACCTCAGCTTCTAGAAAAGCACCTGACATCCAAAAAGAACTCAAAAAATGTCTTGTTTGATGTACTTAATGTAAATGACGGCCACTCCATAGTATTTAGAATAAAATCCAAACTCCTTAACTATGGCTGTAAGGCCTTGCATGAACTGACTTCTGCCTATCTCTCAAACTTAATTTGTGCTATGTTCCTCCTCTTCAATTTGTCATTCCCGGCATAGTAGATCATATGATTGGCCGATTCAAAATGGCCAATACCAGTCCACTTCAGCTCACTAATGCCTAGATTATCAATGTTTATGTGTTCCACTTCATTCTTGACGATTTCCAATTTTCCTAGATTCATACTTTGTACATCCCACATTCTGATTATTAATGGACGTTTGCAGCTGTTTCTTCTCATTTTGAGTTGTGCCACATCAGCAAATGAAGGTCCTGAAAGCTTGACTCCATCCACATCATTAAGGTCAACTCTACTTTGAGGAGGCAGCTCTTCCCCAGTCGTCTTTTGAGTGTCTTCCAACCTGTGGGGCTCATCTTCCAGCACTGTATCAGACAATGTTCTGCTGCTAGTCATAAGGTTTTCACTGGCTTAGTTTCTTCAGAAGTAGACAGCCAGGTCCTTCTTCCTAGTCATAGTAGATAATGATATGGTCTGCTATGCCAGGAATGACAAATGGAAGAGGAATGGTATTGCATTTACTGTCAAAAAGAACATTTCGAGATCTATCCTGAAGTACAATGGGTGTCAGTGACAGGATAATTTCCATATGCCTAAAAGGAAAACCAGTTAATAAGACTATTTCAAATTTACGCACCAAGCACTAAGGCCAAATATGAAGAAACTGAAGATTTTTACCAACTTCTTCAGTCTGAAATTGATCAAACTTGCAATCAGGATGCGCTGATAATTACTGGTGACTGGAATGTGAATGTTGGAAACAAGAAGGATCGGTAGTTGGAAAATATGGCCCTGGTGATAGAAACGATGCCAGAGATTGCATGATAGAGTTTTCCAGACTAATGACTTCTTCACTGCAAATACCTTTTTTCAACAACATAAACAGCCATTTTAGAAAATGCTATACTTGCCAAGTGGGCAAGATGTTCGGAATTGACTTGATGGCAATGGTTTTTTTCTTTTTTTTTAAGGCTATCAGTCAGCCTCCTTCCCAGGCCCTGCTGTTTTGTTCAATGGGAACAGGCACAAAATGGCTAAGGTGGAAGAGATGAAAGTTATACATGAGCTAAACACAGATTTCCCTTTTTTAAGGCGGACCTACCTATTGCCACTGCTCAATACCTAATAGTCACCAGATGCAAACAACCTGGGCCTATTATAAAGTGCCATACCCATGGGACCAGACAGCTATCCAGTAGTAAGGAGATTGTACTGGACACCTTCTACCATGGAGTGGACATCTATTCATCTCTACTACAAAAGACACATACTTTGGATTTGGATTCTCTTTTCCTGCCCATTATGGTTCTGCCAATAGCTTCAATGGTAGAATTACTGAATACATTATACATTATCATGACATCTTTTACAATATTGTTCCTGACTGAGTAACTCACTTTATAGATAGAAAGAAGTAAGACAACGGGCTGATGTCATGAGATGTGCTGGTCTTATTATGTTTCTCCTCAGCCAGAAACAGCTGGCCTTACAGAAAGAAAAACTGGCCTATTAAAGTCTCAGAAGGGCATCTAGGAGATAATACCTTGGCAAGGTTGGGGTATTATCCTGTAGGATGAGGTGTATGCTCTGAACTAGTGGATCATTAAATTTCTCTCTCTGCCAGAATAGATAATTCCAAAATCCAGGAAGTCAAGGTGTGTTGGTGTCTTTTGTAATAATGGCTAATAGTGCAAAATTTTTGTTTCCTTTCCCTGTAACTTTACCACTGCTGGTTTGGAGGCTTTAATATCCAAGGGATGCAGCTATTTACCTAGAAGCTGAAGAAAGGCCTGGTGATCTACTTCTGAAAATTAGCCAATGAAAATCCTAATGAATCACAATAGAATATTGTCTGATATAGTGCTGGAAGATGAGCCCCTTAGGGTTGGAAGGCATTCAAAATGAAAAGTGGCCACAACAATGGACTTCAGTAATATCAACTATTGTGAAAATGGCCCAGTACCAGGCAATATTTCATTCTGTTGCACATTGGGTTACCATTAGTTGGAGCTGCCTCTGGTAACTAACAACTATAACATACACTAAGTATATGTTAAATTCCAACTCCCAATCTCTCAGGAATGTGGGTTTAAGTCACTCCAATGGATAAAGAATCTTGATTATCTTAGGTGCTGGTTAAAGAAAAATGATACAGGTGACCGATGAAGGAGAAAATAAATCATAAATATCTGTTTGGCCCTAGTGTGAGCAGGTGGAGGGTAACTTCATAACTGAGTCAACTGGCTAGAGAATATTGAGATGGGATTTCAAAAGAAGTATTTCAAAACAAGTAGAGAATAACAGAATATAACCGAGAAATCCAGGACTTAGTGCTGGCTGGAGTCAATGATGAAATATTTAGTTGTCTCCCGTTGGGGAGGGAATGAATGGATTTTGTGTTATATGAGGGACAGCTGCCTTGTTAAGAGGAATTTTTTTTTGAAGTGAAGGTATGGGGAAAATGATGTGTGAGTGAATCTGGGCAGTGAAAAGACTGTATTTCCTTCTACTACAGAAGCCAAAGAGGGAAAGATACCCCATTTTCCTGCTAGAAACTAAAGCTCAGGCACTCAGACATTTCTGTCTTGAACTTAAAATTTGAGAAAATGATGCAAAGACACAGTGATAGTTTGAGATTAATGAGTAAGTGTGAAACTGAGAATTCAGTGACATGGCAGCATATGCCCAAGAACTTTTGAAATCAAAGCAAGAAGGCTTCGTAATGGTGAACAAGAAGGACATTATTATCAGGAGGTTTCCTGATACAGTATAAACTCCTATCAATAATACTCTTGAAGGAATTTTTCTGTTTCTTTATCTTTTGACCATATTTGGTTAAGAAGATACATTGATAATCATTTTGCTTTTGCCAATGGAAAAAAAAACAAAACAGAAAACAGAGCACATATATTTATTCTTGTCGTATTTTTTCTCCATTTCCTTCTGATTTGCCTTAGTTTTCTCCCCTCCCCTTCCTCTCTACCTCTTTCTCCATATCTACACACAGTTCCTGACTTAAGATCATTCAATTCCAGAATGATCTGGATATTGCTCTATGACACAGTCACCCTCCACAGCTGCCAGGATAATTTCTGCTGTGTCTACTCAGCCTCCTTCAAATGCTCAAGTTGTCAAAACTAGAGTCCAAACCAGAGTACCCATGTCCTGTCACAGAACACCAATCTGACACTGTATAAAAAGCAGCAACAGGAGTAGACGTTAAACTTCTTGCCCAGAACATTCTGGAGTGTAACCCATATAAAGGTAAAAATGTAAAAGAAAGTCTTCCTATTTTAAGTTAATTATTTAGGAGTTCAATAACTGAAAAGCCTACTTTATAGTTGGTTCTGATATAAACAAATAGAATTTATACAGTAGTCAGTTGCCAACTTTCTGAAATACTGATTTTAAAGACAGTTATAAAACAAAGCCTGGGTTCCCTGATTCTTGAGATGGGATTGGTGGAACAAAGCGTCTGGAAATGACATAATTTCCAGCAGTCCTATTTTAGCAATAAAAATCTATAAAACAGCAGAAATCATATAAATAAATTCTATGGTTTCCAATTCACATTGGTGATAAAGTTTTGTGCTAATAAAAAAATAGAGAAGTAATTCTACAAAATGGCTGAGCTATCCACAGTTCCTTGGGTCTGATATGTTAAAATAAAAAAAAAGTATTACAGTTGTACTAAAGCTGGGAAAAGCACATGAGGTTCACATTTGATGTTAATGCGAGTCATACATGCGCTAAATGCACAGCCTCTGTGTATTTTCAGCAAATACCCCAGTGTGTGTTCAATAGGTATGTAATTTGTATCCTGATTTCAAAGAGAGGTCTCCATTTGGAATACTTTTAGGGATAAGACACAAGATAAAAAAATTAAGCCTAAATAGATGCTGCACATAAAATACACTGTCAATATTCCATAGATACGTTTTTCAATATTTGCCACCTAAGTTAAGATACTAGTTTAGACATTAACAGGGTGATTATTTGGGCATATCAGTTAAAACGTGCAAGGACAAAATTACTTTGACAAAATAATTGTTTTGACCTAGAATTATTACTTTGAATAGATATGTGGAATAAACATACTAGTAACATTAAAAAAGTAATGCTGAAATTTGAAGGATAAAATAATAGTTTTTCACTCTACTTCAAGTAATCATGTGATATCCTTTATATGAAGTTAAGATTTAGGTCTGTTATTTACTAGTAATTAAGGTTATCCAGGGTCCTAAGTGAAAACATTATGGAGTATTAGTTAACCATTACATATTACTGTTTTTTATATAGATGATAGTAGATAGATAGATTAGATAGACAGATAGATAGACAGTATTGTCCAACCAGTCTACTAACCCTAAAAGAGTAATGAGGAACAAAGCGGGAGAACTAACCCTGAAAACTCTTAAGCCAGGATACTAGTAGTCTGGGGACATTGTTTTTATTTAGCTTGAACAACACCGTTCTTCTTCCTCAGGGGAGAATATGGAGGATGGAAAGGGTGAGGGGAAGGAAGTAATATACATGGATCAGATAATGTAAAGCAGTGCTCCCAGACAGTCAGCATAAAAATTTTTATTTGACCCTAGAAAGTAATTTTGGCATTACTGAGGAAAATACCTTTTCTTGTTTGCAATGAAAAAAGAATATGTGCATTGAAATCACATGAGACATTTTCCTTTATCTGCCAAACTTGTATCCTGGGCATAATTTGATTTTGAGTTGTTTAAGAGGCTTGGCAATGTCCATCCTAAATCTTGCAATCATAGAAGAGAGAATTGTTA
Organism: Trichechus manatus latirostris; assembly: GCF_000243295.1. NCBI lineage: Eukaryota > Metazoa > Chordata > Mammalia > Sirenia > Trichechidae > Trichechus > Trichechus manatus. The sequence goes on from NW_004443953.1 coordinate 8,804,925, forward strand.
TTGGAGAGTGGGGGTGCTTGAATTTCCTTCATGAAGATGATGTCAATTTATGATGAATAATGACCTAAAAATATGGCTATATACCATGGATCTTTTAATAAAGGAAGTCCTTTAAGCAAGAGGGGAGAAATAATTCCAAATATCCCATCCCCACCATAGTTCTGTACTATTATCCTCAATACAGAATGGAGGATAACTTCCTGAAACCCATATATATATATCATTAATCAATAATCATTATATATATATAACCAATGATAAAGTGGTTTTAAATGTAGAATGCAGTATTAGAAAGTCCAGGCATAGAAAATGACCATGTAACAATTTTCTCACATATTGAGATTTTTTTCCATCTTAAGTCCATCTATGAAAATGTATTAAAAACACTGAGAAGAATAAGCGAGGAATAGCATTATACATTAAATTTATACAGGGGAGAAAAAATATCTATATTTGTAAGTAGAAGAAGGAACTACAAATAACTATATTAATGCTTGTATCATATAAAATGTAAAAACTTCTATTAGTAAAAAGATACCAAAATAAAAAGGCATGCAATGAACTAGAAAAAGTAGTTAACACAGCAGATGAAAGATTAACACGTCTGTGTATATATTAACACAAATATATGAAGAAAAAGTGATACAATATAAAGTTTTATATGCGTGTGTATTATTTCTTTTTAATTTGGTAAGGCCCTCACAGAGATCTGTAAAAAAAATGCTGTATTGAAATAGATATAATGCCAAAAGAAATAAAAAGACAAAAAAGACAACTAGTAAACAAATACATGAAAAATATTCAACGGCACAAAAATCAAAGCATATATTAAAACAATGGCATCACCTAGGAAAATATCTTTTTATCTATATCAATTTTATCCATAATAAATTTTAGATACATTTTATCTATAATATATCAATGAATTAAAACGAAGATGTAGTAAAACTTACTCTCATATATTGTTCATAATGGAAATTACTATTGGATTACATTACATGTATAATGGAATACGTTAATGGTGATTACATCAACTGGTATAATCCTTTAAGAAAGTAATTGGCAGTGTGTAGGAAAAGCTGTAAAAATGTTCACATTATTTGACCCACTAATTTTATTTTTAGAACTCTATACTTAGGAAATAATTCTAAATAAAGAAAAACCTTTAATAATAAAGATGTATATTTATTAAATTATAGGAGAACACTATGAAATAGCCATATAATGGAATATAATTGTGTAGACATAAAAAAGTATAATTATTTAAAATTTTAACGCTGGTTATTATCAAGTGACAGCATAACCACAGGGTTTTTATTTTTACATACTTTAGTTTTCTAAATAAAAAAAAATGAGCATGTGTTACATGTTTTTAAGAGTTAATTTTGTAAAATGACTGAGTTCCATGAGGGTAGGGAACACTGAAAGCTTATGAAAACTTAGTTGAATATAAAAAAATACACACGTGATGATGTTAAAGGAAAAAAATCACAAATGTCAATATATAAAATAAATGTTTAAGAGGAAAATACTGGAAAGAAGTATGCCAAAATGTTAGGGCTGTGCTAAGATGGCAATATTATGTATTTCCTGTTTATTTTCTCCCAAATGTCTATAATGTTATTCTATATTTTTAGTATCAAATAAAACTAAATATAGTTAAATATGTAATTTCCATTATAAACAATATTGACATGTAGAAGAAGAAGATAAAATATAGTGCTTACCTCTCTTTCATCCATATTCAGCCATTGCTTTGGATCTTCTTCAGTAGCCAGAAAGGCTATCAATTCTAAAGCAGTAAGGCGAGTCTGACGCCTCGAAGAGACAAATATCAAAACAGGTTTGGCTGGAGAATGGCTTCTAATTGCTATTTAAAAGTTGAGGAAAATCAAATGGTAAGTCACTTACACCCAAATCTGAATTTCACTAAGATATGGATACATAAAAAACTAATAAATGATTTAGGTGAATTCTTAATTTGGTCATGAAATTTACCACTATTCCAAGTACTACATGGATCTCACAGCATGCTGGACAAATGAGAGGAAAGGAGAGAATGCTGACTCTACTTAGGCAATATGTTGTCTAAGACAAGGAAGATATAACTACGCCTGCTCCAAGTTCTGTTCTGAGCTGCAGAGGAAGGAGACACCTAAAGGCTGAGACTCTCCATTAAGAGCTATCCATCGACACTAAATCTTGGGTTGAGTTTTCTGTTCCTGAGGTGTTGGAGATATTTCTGCTTGCCTCATCAATGATATTACAGGGTTAATTGGTCCTAGAGACAATAGTCATACAAAAACAAAACAAAACAAAAAAACCAAACTCGTCACTGTCAAGTCAATTCCAACTCATGGCGTCCCTATAGGGCACAGCAGAACTGCACCATAGGGGTTCCAAGGTATGGCTGGTGGATTTGAACTGCCAACCTTTTGGTTAGTAGCCGTTGCTTTTAACCACCGTATCACCAGGGCTCCAGTCATACAGGGTGATGAAAAATCTCTAAGAAAGGCCATGAAAAGTTCCTTTTATATTTGCCCTGTTGTCAGTAGATGGAAAAATTAGAGGAGAGTTTGCAACAATAAGCTGGTGAAAGATAAACAGAAGAATGTTTTCCCTCTGTTCTCTAAAAACCTACGCGTGATGTTTCAAGAGGGAAGATATGAAAATATAGAAGAGGGCTGAGGAGAATACCATGTCTAAATGGCAGTCAGCATAAAGAAGATGAGATGAGTAGTTTGATAACTTGAATAATAAGACTGAATGATATTTTGTAGATCAAATCTCAAAAAAATAAAATTACTTAAAAAGCTACATAAAGCATTTGGCCTAATTCAAAATGAGTTTTCTTAGCTATACGTAGGCTCCAAAATGCTGATAAGATGTCACAAGCAGAATTATATTTATTTCTATATAGCACTCTTAAAACAGTCAAAGACATTTAAAAACCTTATGTGAAAGAGCTCATCTGTTTTGTAATTTCTTGTTTGAAATGTGAGCTGCAGAATTTCTTTTTATGGGCTAAGAAACAAGGTTTATAAAGGAAATGTTGACATGACCTTGACTGTATCCATTCCCTAACAGTGAGAAATAAAGCTATCATAAAATCATATTTCTAAACTCAGTGAAATACAGTGATCCACGATAGGTATAATAGTTTATTAAGATAGCTGTTGTGCTGATACCATATCTAAAGAAGTATTTCAGTTATTTACTATTGATTTACATAACACAAAATGTTTCACTTCAATCAGTGGTATGCAATCAGCCATCCCTTAAATAGATACAGATATAAGTAATCTCAACAATACAAACTATGAAAAATAAACTCATTTATCTTATTTCTCACTCTTTCCCAGTTTATCAGAATATTACAGAATGAAAATGGCAATGCTTAGATAAATAGTATTAGAGATATAACGTATAAAATATACATACTAGTACAATATTGGCATCATTTGTACACATAATCATGAATGAATCTGTCCCTTTTTTTAAACCTCAACATCTAATGGATTTTTGCTGCTACAAGAACAGGTGTGGCTGAACAGCTCACAGTAGATTTATTGTTCATTAGTGATTTTGTACAATGCTTCTGCTGAGGTGTAAATAATCTGAACTGCCAAGATTGGTCTCTAGCTCACAATCAATACTTTGCTTCTGTCACAAGGCTAATTACAGCAGCTAAAAAGTCACCTCACAACTGTCACCTCACAATCAACAGCAGTTCACATTAGAGAATTTATTTTGGAGGTTATTTTTAATTGATATAATAAATATTCCTTATGCAGCCTAAACAAAACATGTTTTAATAAAATAGGAGTGTCGTTAAATCAGTCCTGCTTGCCTAATTTGGCAGAATTGACTCAATGGCAACGGGGTTTTTTTCCTAATTTGTTAGGGAGAGAAAAATTAAACATTATAAAAAAGCACTGAAAATTCTAAGTTTTATGGTTTTTGGTAAAACTAAGATTATTTTTACTGTGATAGTTGATTAACTTCAACTACTCTTTATCATTTGTTAAAGCTAACTACCATAAGAAAATACCTTAATAGATAATATTAAGAGCAATTTGATTACTTTTTAAAAATTATATACTTTTACTTTATTCTACTACAAAAACATTATCCTTTATGAAATCTCTAATTTTAAATAGTTAATTAAGCATATATTTTTAATCCTTAACAGCTGAGATAAATATCTTTGGATATTTGTAGACACTGAAGTAGTTATCACCCTTTCAGAGAAGCCCACACTAATTAGAATTCACTTACTTGCTACCATGTAAAATGGTTACTATTTCCTTCCAAGAACCTGAAGCCTACCTTGAAACGTAGGTTTATTCATACTAGCCATACGAGGACAGTAATGTTGACCTGGGAAGCCTTGAATGTGAACTTCCAGTGGAACTGGGCGTACAGATGGTCGGAAGTTGAATAAGCCCATCTAGAGTACATATGAGAGAAATCATTTTCAGTTTTTATATTTAAGTTTATGAGATTATAGTGCCTCTTTTAATGTGGCCACCTAAACCACACTGTTAAATTCCTGATTTATCAGTCTTCCACATACCTGCTTAATATTGAGCCAGTCAGCAAGGTCTCTAGCATTAGCTAAGGCAGTGGAAAGACCAACTATTCTAACAGGCTTTTCTGTGTGCGATGAGATGAAATTTGTTCGAGATACGATGACCTCTAGAACAGGACCTCTTTCCTCCCCTAGGAAATAAGAATAATGTACATTAATCATTTAACAAGCCCTGATGCTGGCTGCTTCAGGTATGAGACATGGAGTTTGTAAATTGGCTTTAGATACAGGGGTACCCACCGAGCAGATGGATCTCATCTATGATGAGAATAGTGACTTGCTGAACATAGCTCCTATTTTGCCAGCTTCTGCTGACTCCATCCCACTTCTCTGGTGTAGTGACGATAAGGTCAGCCTTGGCAATGGATTTCATATCAGGAGTCACATCTCCTGTTAGTTCAATAACTCTGGAGAGGAATAAAAACGATCCCTTTAACTTTTCAGGTACCACATGACCTTGGAAAGGCAAAAAAATATCTCTTTCACAATGAAATTTTATAATGCTTAAAACTATTTCCCTTTCATTTCTGAAATCTTCTGTGCACTGAATAAAATACGTTTCTAAGAATTCTAAGATACTTCCTCCCACAAAATAAAGGATGCGTAAATTCATATCACTGACACTGATAGCCTCTAACTTTTATGTAGGTCTGCAAAGGTATCAAACTTTGATATCATTATGTTTACAGAATCTCTAACCCATGAGGTTTTATAGAGTTGAACTTACACATTCTTCTCCATAGGGCAGAATAAACATGCTTTTAATGACAGAAGGTGTTAACTTATTAAGACACAGAGAGACATCCATTAGGAATACGATTACACGTAAGCTCATTTCTTAGACAAAATTTGTCTATAGATAGTATAGGCCATTCAAATATATAAAAAGAAAGCCAGGAAAAAGGAAAAAAAAAAAAAAATAAAGACAAGCCAGAGCAAATATGTGCCACCTCATTTTGAGAAGACCTCACTCTTACAGAGGCTAAGATGAAAAAATAAGAGATATAATATAATTTTTAACACCTATGCAAGTGATAGATAATGGACAGGAAAACCTGGAGGCTCATTCCAAATTTTATATAAGCACCAAATAATTTCTGTATTTGGTGTTAACACTTGCAAAACAGAAAAAAGGGCAAGACTAGTTCCTTCAGTGTTCTGAAAACTTATTTTTATTTATATCATTTTATTTTTATATGTTATTTATTATTTGAATATCTAATACATTCACATGGTTCAAACAATATGTAGTGAATTGTCTCCATAACAGTCCTATCACCCAGTCACCCAGTTCTCATTCCCTGACACAATCACATATTCATATTCTCCACCATTTTTTTAAAAAAAAGTAGGATATTTCACTTATTTTATTTTTTTACATTATTTCTGGAGATCATTCCTTTAGTACATAAAGAGTTCATTCTTTTATACAGCTATGCAATATTTTTTTATTGTACAAATGTACTATAATTTACTTAATGATGCCTTATTGAACATTTGGAGCCCTGGTGGTAGAGTGGTTAAGGGCGTAGCTGCTAACCAAAAGGTTGGCAGTTTGAATCCACCAGTTGCTCCTTGGAAACCCTATGGGGTAGTTCTACTCTGTCCTATAGGGTCACTATGAGTTGGAATTGACTCAACAGCAATGAGTTTGGTTTCTGGTATTGAACATTTAGGTTACCCGCAATCTTTCACTATTAAAAACAATACTGCTGTGAATAACCCTGTATATTAAAATATTAATGGAAAAATAAAGCATCATGCTCTTCAAATAACTTCCTTTTTTTCTAAAATAATTTACATGTAAAATGCCTTTTAAGCTGTTTTGGAAGTTACTCTTGATATGAAAGAAAAATAAAGAGATATAACTTATTTTTCATTTGTTTTAGATTAAAAATATTTTCATAAAATTATCTTACCAAATAAAAGTGCTCATATGAAGTAATTAAAAGGATTTAATTTCTCAATCTTAAAACAATCCTGCCAGTATATTTAGAACCAGCTAGTTCAGAGGTTATGAAAATATTAATAAAATTTTAATAGTAGTAACACAAAAGATTATGAAAATTACTACAAAAACATTTAATAATTCAACTCTTTATATTTGTCACTCTTTTTAGACTATTCAAAGCGTATCTTTTGAGTAAAAGTAAGAACTTACTTTTTACCAAGTTTTTCTTCTATTCTAACTTTCCAGTCATCCATTCTTTCACGTACAAGGGCCTTTAGGGGTGCAATATATACAGCCTAAAAATGGGGGAGGTGGGCAAAAAGGCGCTCATGAAAATAGTGACAGTATTTTAAAACAAAACTAGATTCCATGAAATTTGTTAAAATACGGGAGTGTAGTTTTAAAATATGTCTTTCAATACTGAAATACGTTAGTTTCTAATTTATGGGGAAAAGTCATTAGCTTACTGAAACTATATTCATCCAAAGTAAGACAGAAATATAATACATCATAACATTTTCTATCATAAAAATATTGATATGGACAAGTTTTAAATATCTTCTAGAAAGTACCAGAGGCATTTTCTCTCAGCATTTTATAATGAAATTATCTCCTATCATAATGTGAACAAATAAAATGAGATAATACATTACATAAAGAAAATTAAGGTTTTAATAAAAATAAACATTTTTCCTAGTATTATGACAAGACTTATCAGAGTTCTGTGTAACTCTTTCATGAAGGAAGTTATTTTGACATTTTGAAGACAAACTGTTTATATTTTAATGCAGACTTTATGGAAGTCCAATCACACATTTTAGGTGTTCAATCTTTTTTCTTTTTTAAAAATTGGTCTTTAATAATCTAAACCTATATATAGATTATCCACTGAAGAAAAAATTCTTCCCTATATAAAAGATTTCAGATTTAGAGTGGAGTTCTATTGTTGCATTAATATGTCTTCTTATGGATTAATACCATATAAGAAAGAGACTGAGAAGTAGAAACTTAATACTAAGCAAGGAAGAAGAGCCACTAATTGGAAATCACTGAAAAATGAAATTAAAACATTTCTGAAATCATAAATGATGAGGAAAATAGCATATATTCCAATCACAACATCTCTAAAATACCTCTATCATAAAATGTGAAGTGCTCCCACAATTTAAAAACATTATTTTTCAAGAAGTTTAAAATCAGTACTTATTTCATTTACAACACTGCTTAATATTTATTAATTATATCAATGGCTATTTAGAGAAATATGGAATTAAAGTCATCTATATATTTCCTATGTATAATCACATTGTGTTTACTAAAGTATTAGTACTTTTTTCATAGGCAAAGAATCTGATTATGACTTATTACATATCTTATAAATAGGGCTCTGAATTAGGTATCTTACAGTGAAACTGCCTATGAACTGTAACCATCTTACAATGAAGAAAGGACACGTGAGCACCACTATGTACATTAGCAATCCATCTACAGCAGAATCAACTTTGAGGTAAATTTTCTTGTGGCCAATTTCTCTAACATGATGCAGTACCTTCCCCCTCCTGAAAAATTCACTGAGAGAGTAATAAATCTACTCACTGGGTCTGCCAGTAGGTTTAGAACTGGCTAGTTCAGAGATTATGAACCACCTTTTCTAACTAAATGTAAGCATGGGATTCTTTCAGACAAACCTTTGAAGTGGGGTACTTGTTGAAGACTCTGAAAATGGCTAACTCAGCTGCAACAGTCTTCCCTGATCCCGTGGGTGCTCCAAGTAGGACATTACAGTCTGTGTGATACAGTGTATGAAATATTTGTGTCTGCACAGGGTTAAAGTGGGTGAAGTTATACAGGGCTTCATATTCTTCACATCCCAAAGCTGTGACTGGTAAAGGTTGAAGATCCAGTAATTCTGAAAAGAGGCAACATGTACTGTTATACAGTAACTGAGAAATATGCACAATACTGAATACTATATTTTAGGGAGGAAAAACTACAATGATCTTTAGTACCTTAGAGGGGAAAAAAAGCTTAAGAAGAGATGCTTGCACATCAGTTACAGATCTTTTTTTTTTTTCCTTGTTACTACAATTATAATACTGACATACTGGACCATCTTCAGTGAGAGTTCTCTAAGCCAATTATAATGTTATCTTTCTCTTCCAATTAGGAAAGCAACTTGAATGATAAGTGTGTGAAAATAGTCACATAACAGAACAAAAGTAAATCTACTCTAATTTGAAAGAAATGAAAACCATTTGTAAACTTCAGTTCTGGAATGGTTACTAATAACAAATCACTTTTGATTTGCTGCACAACTGACCAAGCCAGAGTGATTGAGTCAGGTGCTGCTCTAGCCAATGGAAAATGAGAGAGAATCCTTTCCAATCTACTAAGAAAAATGACTACAAAGTCAATTTCTATCCTTAAACTTCTCAGAGTTTGAGGAAAGTTTCTACTGTAAGACAGTATTATAAATGCAAATAAAACTGATAGAAAAAAAAAAAAAACAAAACACATTCACCAAAACAAAAGCTTCTATAAAAGTAAGTGATATGATCAAATTGATTATAAGTTTTATGTGTGCCATTTCCCATCAAAGAAGGTTAAGACACGTCTGAAGAACTGAACAGAAGTTCAGACTGTGAGCCTAAATTAAATTATGTTTCCTAGTCTAGGAGGTATTATAAGATAATATGAGGTTTAATAACTTTGGAACTAAAAGTATTTCTCTTTTATCCATTACCTTTCTATGGCAGAACAGTAACTGGGGAAATCACCTGGTGTTTGGTTCTTCCCTGTGACATCTCCATTCAACCACAAGACATTGTACTGCAGAGGTTAGCAGCAATATACCAACCTAACATAAAGATGCCTAATTTTTACCTTTTAAGTATATCTGCACACCAGTGAAAGAACTCCTGAACTCTAGGCAAAAGACTGAGAAGAGAGTTCAAAAAGGAAAGAGAGTATTAGCTGTGGTGTCTCTCTCCTTCCCCCACCTATCCCTATCTACAGTATATGTTGGTGGATAAGAACAAAGAATATTTCCTTCAGAAAGTCAGGTATCAGAAATTACATGTTTCCCACTTGAAATTTTTAAAGGAGGGAGAATCCAAAATATGCCCATGTGGAGGGCACAAAGGTTGCTGTATGGCACTCTTGGGCAAGAGAAGGCAGATCTTTTTTTCAGCTTCTGAGAGAGGCTCCAAAGTGAGTTTGTCTAGAGAGCTATGGGGCCTGTGAAGGGTGTGGCGGCACTGAGCTCGGTGAAGAGAGGGCTACGATTGTCAAGGGCTACACAGTGCTGTGGAGGAAGCGAGGGCTAGCGTAACATCCATTCAGCTCTCTGGGACTATGCAATCTATGTAGGCTAGGGAAGACTTGATCAAAGGACCCTGTCTCTCTAAATTAGCACCCTTTTACATAGGCTGCTTAAATTTTTAGTAACTTAGAATAATTCCAAGAAACATGGGTGGAGTATTAAAACTGGGTAAATAAGTACTGCACTGAGAAAACCTTGAAAGACACTAGATTTCGTTGTTACCTATAATGTACAATAAAGGCCTAGGGCATAAGAAAACTAAAATGATTTAGAGAAGTACAGTTATATATCCTTGAGGAGACCCTGGTTGGTGCAAACAGTTAAGCACTTGACTACTAGCTGAAAGGCTGACAGTTCGAAATCACCCGAGACACCTTGGAAGATAGGCCTGGTGATCTGCTTCTGAAAGGTTACAGCCTTGAAAACCCTAAGGAGTAGCTCTACTGTACATACATGGGGTCCCCATGAGCCGAAATCAGCATAAATCCTTAAGAACTTCACATACCTTGTCTTTTCCCATTAAGGTATCAGTTAGAAAACCAGATGGCAGCTTTACTCTCAAGATTATTTCATTGGAGATGATTCTACTCATTTGAAGTTTTAGTGAGAAAAAAAAAAAATCAATAAAGGATATGTGGTCTGTGTCCTGAGTTGGATATTCACAGTACAGTTTCAAAGTGGAAAGCATGGTGAATTCACTTATCACAAAATGTACTTAGAAGTAAAAAAACTAGTATGTTTATAATCTTTGCCCCACTGCACCACTCTATTACCATAGGTAACTGAAAACCAACTGCATACTTTCTATGCTAGACTATAATCTCTTAAATTTTCTGTAGCACTGAAAATCAAGATGGAAGAAGGGAGGGCACTATAAAATTAAGTGCCAAATAAAAGCACAGATTTACTCTTACTAGAGATTATAAATATTTTGCATATTTACTGACTATTCTAAATTAAGATGCTTTACTTCTATAAAAGATGAAGATTTTTCTAGGTTGATTTGGGCTCAAAAGGACGCCTCTATATACTTTGAGCCAAATAGATCCTGGAATCATTGAGGTTACATGTTATATTGCTAATATCAACTGAGATGTCATGGTGGTGCATTTATTGCTTTTGAAAATGTAGTTAGAAATCAGCTAATTATATAAATAGTGCTCGGCCACTCAGCAGTGATTAAATGAGTACTAAAATATAATGTTAACACGTTAAAATAAAGTGCTACAGTCAAAGAGACCTGGAAGTGATGCTGATAGCACATATTTCAAATTAAAGCATGAAACATTTTTATATATTTTGAGTTTCAAGATTTCATCTCCCCCATGCATCTATAAATTTGAACAGAAAATTTCAAAGGGCGGCTCGAGAAGGCAAAGTATTATAACGAAATGTGCAAAGACCTGGAGATAGAAAACCAAAAGGGAAGAACAGGCTCAGCATTCCTCAAGCTGAAAGAACTGAAGAAAAAATTCAAGCCTCGAGGTGCAACCCTGAAGGATTCTATGGGGAAAATACTAAACGATGCAGGAAGCATCAAAAGCAGATGGAAGGACTACAAAGAGTCACTGTACCAAAAAGAACTGGTCGATATTCAACCATTTCAGGAGGCAGCATATGATCAAGAACCAATGGTACTGAAGGAAGCAGTCCAAGCTGCACTGAAAGCACTGGCGAAAAACAAGGCTCCAGGAATTGACGGAATATCAATTGAGATGTTTCAACAAATGAATGCAGTGCTGGAAGTGCTCACCTGTCTACACCAAGAAATTTGGAAGAGAGCTACCTGACAAACCAACTGGAAGGGATTCATATTTGTACCCATTCCAAAGAAAAGTGATCCAACAGAATGCACAAATTATCGAACAATATCATTAACATCACACATAAGTAAAATTTTGCTGAAGATCATTAAAAAGCAGTTGCAGCAGCACGTCAGCAGGGAACTGCTAGAAATTCAAGACAGATTCAGAAGAGGATGTAGGACAATGGATATCACTGGCTGATGTCAGATAGATCATGGCTAAAGAATACCAGAAAGATGTTTTACTGTGCTTTATTGACTATGTAAAGGCATTTGACTGTGTGGATCATAACAAATTACTGATAACATTTAAAGGATGGGAATTCCAGAACACTTAATTGTGCTCACGAGGAACCTGTACATAGATCAAGAAACAGTCATTCGAATAGAACAAGGGGATACTGCGTGGTTTAAAGTCAGGAAAGGTGTGCGTCAGGGTTGTATCCTTTACCATACTTCTTCAATCTGTATGCTGAGAAGCTGGACTGTGTGAAGAAAAACGGGGCGTTAGGACTGGAGGAAGTCTCATTAACACCCTGCGATATGCAGATGACACAGCCTTGCTTGCTGAAAGTGAAGAGGACCGAAAGCACTTATTGATGAAGATCAAAGACCGCAGCCTTCAGTATGGATTACATCTCAACATAAAGAAAACAAAAATCCTCACAACTGAACCAATAACAAACATCATGATAAATGGAGAAAAGACTGAAGTTGTCAAGCATTTCATTTTACTTGGATCCACAATCAACACCCATGGAAGCAGCAGTCAGGAAATTAAATGACACGCTGCATTGAGCAAATCTGCTGCAAAAGATCTCTTTAAAGTGTTAAAAAGCAAAGATGCCACTTTAAGGACTAAGGCGTGCCTGACCCAAGCCATGATATTTTCCACTGTCTCATATACATGCAAAAGCTGAACAATGAATAAGGAAGACCAAAGAAGAACTGACGCCTTTGAATCAGTGTTGGCGAAGAATATTGAATATACCATGGACTTCTTTACAGAAGAACTAACAAATCTGTCTTGGAAGAAGTACAACCAGAATGCTCATTAGAAGCAAGGATGGTGAAACTTCGTCTCACATACTTTGGACATGTTATCAGGAGGGACCAGTCCCTGGAGAAGGACATCATGCTTGGTAGAGTAGAGAGTGAGTGAAAAAGAGGAAGACCCTCAATAAAATGTATCAAAACAGTGGCTGCAACAATGGGCTCAACCACAACAACGATTGTGAGGATGGCGCAGGCCAGGCAAGGTTTCCTTCTGTCGTACATAGGGTCGCTATGAGATGGAACCAACTTGGCAGCACCAAACAACAATAGATTTCACATAAAAACATACTTAACTAAAATAAAACTACAAAACATGTACTCTTCAATGAGAAAATCAGTAGATACTGCAGTCTCATTATTTTTCTGTGTTGACAAACCTTTTCTGCTCTGTCAAGATACCAAAGTGGAATTAAGCTTTAATATAAAGTGTCTTTCCTTAAGCTTTGCTAAGATAATAAACATGGTGCAAATCTGACAAAAATGGCAAAGTTTAAAGTCACATTAAGGCTTTCTTTCATTCCCAAAAAGACTAACAAATAATATGTTCCTTTAAAAACAGAACTGAAGGACTTCCGGGCAACATGGCGCTATAGACAGAAGCACTGTGCCATCCCTCCACAGAAAAGATCTGAAAAACTAAGTTAAACAGAGACACACGTCAATCCTGAAACCCTACTCATCAAATGAAGAGATAAAGAACTCAGTCAAGCACCGAATGGAATAAGAAACTGACCAACAACAGAGAGCAAGGAGAGATACACGCAAAGGTCTCCTATCAGCTACCGCAGCACAGATCCGCCATCTTGGACTCCTATTGGAGATCAGTGAACAGGGGGTATGAGAAAGCAGCTTCATAGTTTCCAGCAGGAGACAGAACAACCGGTAACCAGCGATATACACTTTCCCACCCCCATCTTTCTTCACCCCCACTCGGCCTCCTCTGCTTCCTGTGGCCACAGTCTCTTGGTCGGGAAGCACCGGCTTCACCCCGGTGGCGCTTGGATTCCATTTGCCCGTGCTGGCCAGCTCCGAGTGCCATTTGTTGGCTGCTGGTGTTGCTTTTTTCCACATTTTTAGATTTCTTCCTTACCTCTCACCAACCACCCCCCCTTCTCTCAAATACCTGGCTCTGTGTGCCATCTTTGCTTCTTCCTGAAAGGCTGGGAAACACCGCTCGACTGTAAAACTGCCTCCTGGCCAGTGCCGCCACACTGGTGGGACCCCCAGGGCTTTTTTTGTTGCTTGTTCTGTTTTGATTTGTTTGTTTTCTTTTTCTTTTCTCGGCTTGGGAGCCCCTTCTAGCCAGGCAGTGCTCCGAGGCTTGGGAGCTACTCCCTTACTGTGCGTAGACGTACAGTGACATCCCTGGGGCATTTCTTTTTTCTTGTTTGTTTTTTTTTCTTTGTTTTGTTTTCTTCTCTCGATTTTTTCCTTTTCGTCTTTCTTCATTTTCAGTTTCTTATCTCTCTATAATTACCTTCTCTTCCTGTCTCCTGAATAACTGGTGCTGTGTGACACCTCTACCTCTTCTAGCCAGGCTATACTTCACAGCCTGGGAGCAACTTCCCAAGTCCTACCAGCCACACCAGTGGGATCCCTGTGGGCTTTTCTTTTTTTTTTTTTTTCCTCTAATTTTTTTTCCTTTTTTTTTAAATTGTTGTAGTCTAAATGAAGTTTACGTTTCAAGTTAGTCTCCCATACAAAATTTTATACATACATTGTTACGTGACCGTAATTGCTCACCCCATTTTGTGACAGCACACTCCTCTTTTCTGTCCCTGATTCCCCGTGTCCAATCAACCAGCTCCTAACCCTCTCTGCCTTCCCATCTCACCTCTGGACAGAAGCTGCCCCTTTGGTCTCTTGTATCTACTTGAGCTATGAGGCACACTCCTCATGAGTATCACTTTATGTCCCACAGTCCGGTCCAATCCCTGTCTGAAGAGTTGGCCTTGGAAATTGTTTTAGTTCTGGGCTGATAGAGAATCCAGGGGCCATGCTTTCCAGGGTAACTCCAGTCTCAGTCAGACCAATAAGTCTGGGCTTCTTATTAGAATTTGAGCTCTGCACCCCATCTTTATGCTTCACTAATTTTTATTTATTCATTTTTCCTTTTACCCTTTTTCTTTTTGTTTTTCTCCATTTGTCAGTCTCTCATCTCTCCACTCCAACAGCAACCTCCCTTAGCATTCTTTTTTGTTTGTTTGTGTGTGTGTATGTTTTTGGCCCCTGTTCCTCTCCCCTTTCCCATACCCACCTTAGCTCCACACATCACAATCTCTCCCCTCCTTCCTGCCTACCTGCACCATGCATTAAACATCACAACCACACGCAGCACAGGCACGGCCTACCAGAACCTGCCCTGCACTGATTCCTGGCCTACCCTGTCAGCCCTAGTACGTGCCACAAACAACCCATCCCAGCAACTCCCCTTCAGTTGGACCTGACCTGCTGTACCATAACTGAGTGACTGACCCTGCCCATTGGAGAAGGAGGTGAAAAGTATCGTGCCCACAGAAGAGCAAACAACAAAGGATGTAGAACAAAATTCTAACACACAAACAAAGACCAGACTTGCTGTCCTGACAGACTGGAGAAACCCAGAGATTATGGCCTCCGGACACCCTTTTAGCTCAGTGGTGAAGTCACTCCCGAGGTTCGCCGTTCAGCCAGGGATTGGACAGCCCCATAAAACAAAACTGGACTAATGAGGCACAGCAGTCCAGGGACAAGGACTAGAAGGCAGGAGGGGACAGGAAAGCTGGTGATAGGGAACCAAGGTTGAGAAGGGACAGTGTTGACACGTTGTGGCGTTGTTAACCATTGTCATAGGGCAACATGTGTACTAACTGTTTAATGAGAAACTATTTTGTTCTGTAAAACCTTCATCTAAAGTACAAAAAAAAAAAAGAATTATCTATGTGAGATCAAATTGACAAAAGCAACTCAAAAGGTTTGATCGGAAGCCTAGAGAACATGAGTTGAAGATAATGGTGATGCAGTAATTTCTATTAGAAAAGGATAGTGAGAACAGCAGCACAACTGGAAGAACATAATCAATGGTCACTGAATTATACATGTAAAAATTTTTGAAATGGTGTATCTTTGGCTATGTATATTTTCACCAAAAAAAAAAAAAAAAAGTCCTCCAAGGTTGAGAAGGGAGAGTGTTGACATGTTGTGGGGTTGTTAACCAATGTCATAAAACAATATGTGTACTGACTGTTTAATGAGAAACTATCTGTTCTGTAAACATTCACCTAAAGTACAATAAAAAAAATTATTAAAAAAATAAAAATAGAACTGGAAGTTTTATTCTGAATTGGGAGTCAGAGTTTGTCTTTGGAAGAATTATATGGAAAAGATATATTTTTTTTTTTATAATTAAGGGCCTGCTGAAATCAATACTCGTAAGTTATGAATATTCAATAGGACCAAACAAACTTAATACACTAATTAATTAACAGATTAGTTTCAGGAAATTTTTGAAACAGGAAATTTAATGGGGTACAATGAAAGTATCATTGTAAACATTTATTCATGAACTTTTGTTTCTTTAACAAGTCAAAATAGGAAGGCATTTGCTCATGTTATGAATCTAAAATGGATTTTTGTCAGTTATAACAATGAAAAGTAGTGTTATAAGATGACGCATATTACCATGCGCCCTTTTATAATGTTAGTGTGGAGGAATAGAACTCATATAAAAGGTACATGTAGTTTGCAGGACATGAACTGACTAGAGGTATACCTGAATCCATTCTGGAGTGACATAATAACATGACTTCTTGGTATTGGCACTTTTTTTGGTGTAGAAGCACATCAGATGGGTAAAAAATAAATAATTCACTTAAATTAATTAACACACTAAAAATAAGTACATTGTAATAAGCATAAGGAAAATATGAGTATCTCAAAAGTTTCACAGACAGCACAGATTAAATGACATTTATAATAGAAAAGGAAAGAGATATGGTGAAATCATGGTAATTTTATGTAAAAATAGAGACAAAGGCACATAGAACAGACATAGCAAGTCTCATGTTTGGTAGAACTATTAGAATTGGACTAGGTTTAGTTTAATGTTTTTGGAACTCCCTAACGGAAGTTAAGGCCCATCATTATTAAGCTCTATAATATATATATCAAAACCATACCAAACCCATTGCCGTGGAGCAGATTTCACCTTACAGTGACCCTACAGAACACAGTAGAACTGCCCCATAGAGTTTCCAAGCAGTGGTTGGTGGATTCGAACTGTCAACCTTTTTGGTTAATAGCCATAGCTCTTAACCACTGTGCCACCAGGGCTACATATTACTAATTTTGAAAAGTCTCTTTTCAAAATACATTGACAAGTAAGTTGGATTTTGACTCATATTCAGATAAGTTTAATGACTTTCAGACACATCAACATTTACTAAAACAACAATTTTGGGAACTCACTGATTCAAGTTACTATCTAACATGTTACCTGTATGAGGAGGATGTCTCTCTGGTAGAATCAGATGTTGAAAGTTGATAATACATACGGCCTCAGCTCCTAACCACCTATCAGACACTGCTCGGATGTAGTATTGGGAAGGAAGAGGCTCAAAAATAGGGATTGTAAATACCAGTAGTTGAGCTTCTTTACTAATGACCTAATGTGAAATAAAGATGAAAATGAATATGGTATTCTAGTATCACAAAGGTTTTATTAGTCTATTGTTAATACAATGGCAAGAGGTACTAAAAACAAAATAGTATCTTAGATTTCTAAACAGCTGATATATTCAGGTACTTCAGAAACTTGTGGATGGTTACATTCTGAAGATATCTGATGTAACAGAAAGTAAAATTTATATTTACTGTATATTATTTACATATGCATATCATTATGTATTAACAGGTTACTAATGTGACTCATCATCAGACTTCACCAAACTTCACTTAATAACTTAATGATTTTACCATATCCAATCACCATATATTTACTTAGTACTTTTCTTTAAATTATATCACTACCTTAAGTAGAATAAAAGAGTCACTTGGCATAAATAGGTTATCGTGAAGACAAATGTTAATGAAAACAAAACATTGCTATGAAATTCTACTGTTGCCCACCTAAGGTTCTCAGCCTGAAGCCTGCTTTCGCTTTAGTAAAAAGAAAAATTACGAATGAAGCATTAAAGACATGCTAGCATCAAACTGAATCTTTCTCTTGGGATTTACAGAGAATTAAAAAGGAAATGACATTTCTCTATGTGATTAAATACTCTTTAGCACTTGTGCATGTAACACCTAAAATTATTATTTATTCCACCTGTTGTACATATTCAACACCTTTGGAATGCATGCCACAAACCATGGTAAAGATTACAACTGAACTTCTCAAACTAAGATCTCATGGAATATATCAATACTAAAACATTTAATTACTGTTTTCTTTTAAATACAAACAGAATAAAAATTTATAAATAAAACTTTAATGGCACTATGAAATTCTGGAGAAATAAGGTAAAAACAGAAATTGTTATTTAGTTTATGTTTTATTATGATAGCAACATAAGAATATACCCACAGATACATATTTACCTGTTTTTTTAGAATTAAAAAATACTCTGAATGATAAATATGATCATTTGTAGGATCTTCTACCCAAATCCACCAGGGTTCTCCTACTGTCCCATGGACCTAGAAGAAAAATAGTATCCTTAGACTATGTATATCAAAACTTACATAAAAGAAACTGTTGTTTGCATATTCAGCACCCATTTCTCTCTCTCGCACAACTTTACCGATATATAATTTATATAACATAAAATTCATTCATTTAGAGTATACAGTCCAGCTGTTCTTAATACATTATTTATGGAGTTGTGTAATCATCACCATAAGCTAATTTTAGAATATTTTCATCACCCTCAAAAGTAACCTTATACCTATTAGCAGTCACTTCCCATTTCCTACTACCACTGCTTCTTCCTTCCCACTAAGCCCCAAACCACAAATCTAGTTTGTCTACAGATTTGCTTATTCTAGGCATTTCATATAAATGGAGTAAAACACGTGGTCTTCTGTGAGTGGCTTCTTTCACTTATTGTGATGTTTCAATGTTCACCCATGTTGTAGTACACATCAGTACTTCCTTTTTATTGTCAAATAAAATTTCATTGGATATACTATATTTTGTTTATCCATTTCTTTCTCTTGCACAGTCTTGGTCAGTATTCATCTCTCCCTCCTGTGACTTAGAAGAAAGTGACTTCATCTCTTGGCATAATCTTGATTAGCATAAGGCAATCAACTCATGGCATTCCCTTGACAACAGCTTGTGGTCAGAGATCGGCACATGATCAATACTTTGGTCTTACAGTCCATGCTTTGAGGTAAGGAGATGGGTATGTGTTTCCTTCTCTCTGTTAAATATGAGCATGGAAACATGAAAATATTTGGGAAACAGTCCACAGTGCCAGCAGAGCAAAGAGACAGAAGGATCTTGTGCTCTGGACGACATTATTAAACAGAAGACTCAGTCATTCTTAGGGCTTGCTCTACCTGTGTACCTTTTATTATTGTTCGAGATAATGTACTTCTTTGTTGCTTAAATCAATTTGAGTCAAGTCTTCTATTTCTATTCTTACAGCTAACAGCATTCTGATAGTTAACTATAAAAATAATTAAGTACTCCATCTTACTAATAAATTAAACCAAATTATGCAAGATTTACTGTGGATACGGGTAAAAGAAAACTGAAAAAAAGATGAAACTTTTATAAATTTCATAAATAGTCTGTTAATATACACAATTTGAAATATAAATTTATGGATAATTATTATTTTATATTTTATGTAAATTTTATATTTATAGAAATATTAAATATAATTTTTATCATCTAGTCCTCACAGAAATTCTGTGAGAAAGATAATCATTATATATGTTTACAGATGAGAAATCTGAAGGAATGAAAGGTTAAGCAATTTACTGTTTTAATACCAATGGCAGAATTGGTTTAGAAACACGACTAATTTTAGAGCATATGATTAAAAAAAAATTAATTTGTATTAAAGATGTACTAATGTCAAAAAATGAAGAAGATATTTGCATACATTTAACTAGACCTTTATAATAACCGTGTGAAATAAGCACTACTATACAATTAACTGATTTTCTTGTCTTCCCCTAATAGTTTCTTGAATGCAATGACTGAGTGGACACAGACAGTGGACACAGACACACACACACAGACACACACACACCCCGCTAAGATACTGAAGGAGGAAAAGAAGGAATAAACATAGCAACAGGAATTTGTTGGGAGCCCAGAAAGGACATTTTCAATAGGTACTATGTTCACAACACTACTGAATGTTCAGAGAAGGAAAATAACTGAGAAAAAGCCATTTACTATGGCAACCAGGCAGTCTTTTGTGATCATTGAGAAAGTAGTCTTAACAGTAAGAAACAGGTGACCAGGAAGTAGAGGAAAATGTAGTGTAATCTTTTTACAAGTATGGTATAGAGAAGGATAGATAATAGTTTGAGAGGTATTAGGATTTAAAAATGGCTCTTTTAGCATGGATAATCTTGAATTTCTGGTAGGCTAAGATGACAGAGTCAGAAGAGATGGCAAATGAAGATAACATAGAAACATGAAAGAAGATAGAATATGGCAAAGTCCCTATGGAGCTGAATCCACTAAATCAATGTTCAATGTTGAAATTTTAGGTTTCTTAAATGCCCTGAAGGTGTCATTGGTTGACATATATTACTACATTATATCACATGTTTTTCTTGAGAATGACAGTAAACACTGCTATGATGTTTTTAATGGATCTTCTGAGAGCAATATATATTCTTTTTAGAGGATGACTTGGGAAAAGATGTAAGGAGGTGTAGCTGAACTTGTAGAACAGACATTTTTGTATAACACAGATACAGGTATTTTCCACTTCTACCTGATCATTCCATGTGAAATCAGGACAGATGCTGAGTGTCACCCGGAGGACAGTCCGTGTGATGGGCTGAATGGACGCTTCCATCATAACAGAAGGAATCTGATGAACACACTGTTTGACCTTAAGTCCAATATTCACATGATGCAGTATGTGACCTGCAAGAAAAATATCACATAGAAGAAATGTGTCTAGACAGAAGAAAAGCAGTATAATCTGACTTGTAAATGGGGTTTCAGAGAAGGTGATTTTATTGCTTGTTTTATGATTTGCTGTGTAGAATAGCTGACATTCTTGACCTGGTATGTTTGAATATTTTGTAATAGTTAACTTGAATTAGCAATTCATAGCTCTGAAAACCAGTAGCAAGGTTTCTTTGGCTATTACTAGGGTTCTTCAAAGTACTGAGACTTGATAGTGTTTAAACTACTATAAACAGATACACTTTTCTTCTAGTTAGTTTATGACACTGTAGAGAAATATTTAGTATTTTGTGAAAACAGCCATTCATTTATTCTGAGTCTATTTAAGAATTCTATAACCATATGGGAAATGCCTCAGTAGTCAAATGCAACTCACTCATTCATCCCCATTTCCAGAAAACATAAAGATAAAATATAAAATATGGTCAGTCTGGCACAAAATTAACCACTCATATATTTTAATAAATGATCAGATCAGTTTCTTGAATATAGATATGTTATGGGTGTGCCAAGGAGCAAAGCACAAAAAAGTGTAACTAACTAAAAACATTTTTATACTCTAGTCAGAGCAACTGAGTGAAAATAGATTGTATCTCATAGCACCAAGAGTTCCTGTATGTTTTAGTTCTTCAAAATAGAATTTTTTTAAAGAGTACTTATGAATAAATCTAAACATCTTATGTTTGCCCATATTTGAAACTAAAGTTGCTTCTCCTATTTGGATAAAATATTTACATGTCACCCCAATGTGAGTACCCTCAACTTCCCTTGTTAATACTCCCAATTTCTCTGTCTTTATTGATACTTCCTTTCTTCCATTCTGTCTTCGGAAAAAAAAAGAAAAAGTATTCCTCCTCCTCTACAAGCCTCCTTCACATCTTCGGACTGTTTGCCAGCAGGAATCCACTCTCTCATTTCTCTTCACACTGACTCCTTTCATGTGCAATGTCTATCCTAGTCATAGCTGATATATTACCTATTCAATGGATTATATATTCAGCCAATAAAATGTTAAGATATATGGGAATGTCTGTAAGATTAATTTATCAATATTATGTGAAAAAAGCAGAATACCAAATGCTATGTACACACTGATACAAACTGGGTTTAAAGGTATATATTTGTGCAATGATGAAGCTCATTTAGAAACTCTGCAGATATATAGAGTTTAATGTTCATATTTTTTTGCTGTAATACTGCTGATATACATAATAAATGACTTTGAAATGAATCAAATATTAAAAAAATAAAGAATAAAACTCATTAATTCCTCATTTACATCTAAATATATATCTGTAAAGTACTCAATTTAAGGGTTAGGCAATCTAAACTCCATTTTAATTGCTAACCCAAGTAACTTCATACAATTTGGAGGGACCTCTGCTTGAGTTTAGATAAATAAAAAAGAAATCTAATTTGTTAGAAATGTATCCCTAGTAATGTGAAAATTCACAATACTTTTACATCTAGTAAAATATTTTATTTGCACAGAGCAATACATTCAAACAATTTTGGTTCCTTCTTACCTATTTCATCTTTCCTCATGTCTTTCAGCTTATCCACACTAAGTTTTTTTTCTTCTAATCTTGTGAGAATGTGTGGTGGTAAGACTGAAAATTGTCTCAAAGGGCTAGCCCAACCCCAAAGCCTCTTGTCGATGACTTTACTAAGATTCAGGAGCCTGTAGGTCATGGCAGGCCATCGTTTCCTCAGAGCAATTTCAAAAAGAGCACGGACAATTCTACCTGCGTTCTGAAGGGTAAGAAGAGGGAATTGGTGGTTAGGCTCAATGTGCTTTTAAACTTGTCAATAATTTTATTATTCAGATGTAGTTTCAAAAGAACTATAAGTCAAGCTTCATCCTTTAGTTTTGGGGCAACAGGTATTCTCACAGGACCTTAATTATCCTTACTGTTTCTATGCAAGAATAATCACATCCTTTATACATGGCTATTAACTATTTAACTCTGGAAGGGTAGCCTTTTTTCCAAGTTCTTAGGAAACTCCACTCTTCTAGTCTCTAAAAAAGGAATGAAGTAGGAAGACAGGAGGCATGCATGCAAAGTATTTAAAAGGCTGTTAAGAGTTGAGGATGGCCCTGGGGACACAGTGTAATGATTAAATTTAAGCAGCTATTTACAGGAGAAATAGGGAAGATTTTGGGACCTAGTCAGGGAGAAAAATTAGCGAGAGAAGAATGACAAAGGAAATGTTGATGACTGCAGCTACCCATATTAATGGCTCCCACCAAATCTGGTATTGATATCATGATTTTATATATGAAGACACTAGAGCTTGGAGTGGTAAATAACTTGATAGTTGGTGTCAGACTATTAATTCAAAGCCAGGTCCAAATGACTCCAAATTCAACACTAAAACCTTAATAACAGTGTATACAATAGATATATACAAAATTACAATGAATGAAGTCTTTTTTCACATCTCTACAGCTAGTTCCCATTTGTTTTGGTTCCTTCCCTCTATCATTAATTTTGCAGATTGTTTTAATGAAGTTTTTTTTTTTTTTTTATCATTAACTTAAAGACCAAAACCAAACCACTGCTGTCGAGCCGGTTCCGACTCATAGAGACCCTGTAGGACAATGCAGAACTGCCCTATATGGTTTTTAAGGCTGTAAATCTTCATACAAGCAGACTGCCACATCTTTCTCCCACGGAGTGGCTGGTGAGTTCAAACCATGGACATTTTGGTTAGCAGCCAAGCACTTTAACCACTGCACCACCAGGGCTCAACTGAAAGATATCTTCCAATATCTAATGATATCTGTATTTGAAAGTGAACAATGTTAAATCTAGTCAAAATTATAAAACGAGATAACAAAGAGTAAAGATATCCAATGACAAACAGAAAAGCCACCTAAAATTATGAGGTAAAAAATGAACCTAAGAATCAAGGGCTTTGGCTTACATTTTTTATAAAATGTTTGTCTTTGGACAATTTCAACTATTTTGTTTCAGTATTAAAAACTTAAGAACAAAAATGGTATTTAGTAATCTGAAGGACAGTCTGAAATCTGTTAATAATGACAGGACAGGTCTGATTAAGGACTACAGAATGATAAATAAAATGAACATTTTGATTATTATACCTATCTACATCATTCTCACTAGCATTTATAAAAAACTGCCATGCTAATTTTCACAACTGTCTTTAAGTGTATGTTAGTTTTATATTTCAGAACCTACATTTTCCTCAAAGCTAAAAGAAATAGAAAGGGAGATCCCACATGATAAGATACAAACATAGAACACTTTAATCTGGAATAATAAGTGATCATAATAATCAAAGTCTGTAACACAGGTTAGAGAAGCTAAACATGGGCTTGTTTATAAAATGAAAGGCTACTTTAGTTAAGGGTTTACCTTAGGGGCTGACAGAAGAAAGTTTAAGAAATAGAGAAGGAAGTGTGCCATTTTCCAGAGCCAGGAAAGTGCCTATGGAACTACTGACAGCTTAAATATAAAATATAAAAAACTCAAGAATAATCTACCTAATGCATTCAAGGATGATAAATCTATAAAAGCTAGTTAAGAAAAACTTGGGATGCTCTAAAGTCTATCCTTAATCTTCTGAGGCTGACTCCCTGGGCGCTCATCACAAAGAAACCATAAGTTTTATATTGCAACGCAATTCTTATATTAGTCTCTGATAATCTCTCCATAATCTTGAATCAAGCACAAACTTGGCCAGATTATTCATGCAGAGTCCAGTGAAGCTTTGCCTTTTAGTTAAATCATTAACTATTTCAATATATAATCATTAGAAAATATAAAACGACAATATTATTTTTCAGAAACATAGATACAACAAAGGAAGTTAGAAACAATGATTCCTATAGAAGCAGCTACGGTTTAGACAATATTCATTCTTTCTGTGTCAGTAACATATATGTTCCAAGATACAAAAAACGTTTTTTTACTACTACATCTACATTCATATTATATAACCTATGAAATCATCACCTGGTTTCTTGGTTATTTGATTAATTACTGCATTAACTCAAATTACATATCTTAGTTCATGGTTGTAAATATTTTATACTGATAGTTATTTCAAAGCACTCTTCAGTAATCAAGGCTATTAATAATTATTTAATATAAACATACTTTTTCTGCATTAACTCCTTGAACAAAATTGCAAACATAAAATACACAGTAGAATAGTTTCCATATTTCAAATAAGATTAAACCTCAAGTTCTCAAGTTAAAGGAGGTATTACTTAATGAAAAATAATAAAAAAGGTATTCTTAAGAGGTAATGAATATATTTTTTAAAAGTATGCCTGGAAGGGAAACCTTTCATTTGAATGGTAAATAGGGCAGAAAATGATGCATTACTTCACATGAGGACTTGGATATAAATATTAGAGCATTTTATATAATGATTTTTTTTAGAAGTTATAGATTTAATAAGCTGTAGTTTAAGAAATACTTTTCTTTCAGTGTAAAACATCAACAACAGGGGAAAATGATTACTTTTTTATCAGAGCCAAATCATGTTGAATATATGGTATGAGACAGAATTTAAAAATACTTGATATTTTAAAATTCTAAAATGAAAATAATAGCAACATCAAAAAATAGTCAAAACAATCACCAGATCTTACCCTTAAACCTGATTTAGTATCAGAGATTGTATAAAAGATGAGCAAATTAAGCAAAACCAGTTTTAAGATAAAAAGGTAGACTGGTAGCATGTCACAACTGCAGTATATATACAGATTTAAAAAAAAAAAAAAACAAACTCATTGCTATTGAGTCAATTCCGACCCATAGTGACCCTACAGGACAGAGAAGAACTGCCCCATAGGGTTTCCAAGTAGCAGCTGGTGGATTTGAACTGCTGACCATTTTGGTTAGCAGCCGAACGCTTAACTACTTCGCCACCTAGTATGAGCAAATTCCTTGAGTCCCTGGAAATAAACAAGGAATAGAAAATAGGAAAGAAGAAGATTCATACCTGTGCAACATATGCAGAATCTGATATAAGAGAGAAACTGTCCATTTCTCCTCGGCTGATATAAGTTTGAAGTAGGATGTTTATTTTCCCGTAACTGTTCTCTACACCCCCAGGAGCTGAGAGTTCACAGAAATTGTTCAATAAAGTATCTAACTCCTCTAGTTCTTCTTCTCTGACCTGGAAGAACCAATGTTTTTACAGGAATATTTAGGCAGATACATGAAAATGTTTCATACTAACATTAAACCACATTCCAAGTTTTTGAAAGTTTCTATTTGCTATAACTCAACATTTTCCTTTTATATAGCTAAATAATAGTAGTTATTCTACATTAGCTAATAAAATACAGTATAAAACTATCTTGAGGCTGATACAGTTACATTTTATTATTCATGACCAATATTAAAACTGTCATTGACATACAAAAATTTGATATGCCACAAAAATTAAATCCCTGACCTCAACATCCTTCAATTGATGAGATTTCATTTTTTATTTGACCAGAATAAACCTCTGCCCAAATGGATTGGGGCAAACTTGAACTATCTTCAAATGCATTCATTACAGTCATATATTTTTATATAGTATAACACATTCATAGCCTAAAGCTGTGAAGTACTGTGATTCAAAGTACTAAAGTTTTTACTGTTAATAAGATTAAATTATAATACTAGTGCAGAAATATTCACGTCTAAGTTTGAATCATGCATATTCTTTGTATTTTCTTCAGCGAACCTCATATTGCAAATGAGCCAAAATGTGCATATTATATTCCCCGATACTCTCATTACTGTAAAACCCATTTACATTATATTTGATTTGGGGCGAAGTATGATGTCAGATATGACATAGTATCATAATCTAGGATCGTGGATATTGTTGATAAATTGAGAACACTGCTGATATTCAAATGTAAAGTACCATGCACCTTATACTGTATCAGGAATAACAATTAATTATAAGCTTCTATACACGAATGAATGTGTGTTACATGCATTTGATTCAAGCTTCAAATAATCTTACCTTGATTTGATCAAATTCTTCAGCTTTGGCGACTATAGCAAAGATATCACTTTCTGTTTTGTGAGCATCAAAGAGTTCATTAAAAGTCTACAAGTAAGTATTATATTTGATTAAAATAGTCAAATAAAATATTGTAAATTAAAAATGTG
Organism: Trichechus manatus latirostris; assembly: GCF_000243295.1. Lineage (NCBI taxonomy): Eukaryota > Metazoa > Chordata > Mammalia > Sirenia > Trichechidae > Trichechus > Trichechus manatus. The sequence goes on from NW_004443953.1 coordinate 8,831,941, forward strand.
ACTATAAATCATACATTCTAAAAGAACATTTGAGCCCTAGACAGTGAAATTATAGTATCTGTGGCATATTATTCCAAACTGTTCCTTCATAAACATTATCGAATTTATCAAAGACTGAAAAACATTCCTAAAATATAATTAGCTAGGAACGACCTTTTGAAACAAAAAGATCAATAAAAATCAGTTGATAAAACCAACATTAGATATCTAAAAATGTTCATCATAACATTCTGGTTTTTGCTTATTTTCAGCATGGGAATCTGCACCATTCACCAACTCTAAGCTGGTCATGGAGTCCCTGGGTGGCACAAATGGTTAACCTGCTTGGCTGCTAACCTAAAGGTTGGAGGTTCTGGTCAGCCCTGAAGTGCCTTGGAAGAAAGTCCTGGTGATCTACTTCCAAAAAAATCAGCCATTGAAAACCTTATGGAGCACAGTTCTATTCTGACACACATGAGGTTGCCATGAGTTGGAGTCAATTCTACAGCAACTGCTTTTACTGGTTTAAGCTGTTCACACATCATATAAAAATCAGAAAGGCAAAACTGAAACTATGTAATCTGAGGATTCTGGCAAATATATCACAATATTACTAACAAGGGCATACAGAAAATAAGAAAATTGGGTATTTAAAACAAACAAACAAACAACAACAACAACAAAATACAGAAGAAAGACAAAGTCAAAGAAAGGCTAGAGTTCCTGAATATAGTTTGAAGTTGGGGGAAAACTAGACAAAGCTAGTTTGGCAGCAACACACTTTCAAGTGGACAAACGAGAAAGGTCAATTAGTGAACAAAATGAGTGGATGTAAGTAAATGATGGAAGCAGTAGAAGGTTGTGAGATAAAACATGATGAGTTGTGAGACAAAATATGTTAAAAGGCTTTGAAAAAATCCAGAGCACTATACAGTCATGCGTTGCTTAACGTCCATAACACAGGTCTGTGAAATAGGACTTACGTGATTTGGGCATTGTGCAAGCACCTGGGATGGCAGGGCGTGGTGCTCCTGGGCCCAGGGGCTGCTATGCTGTTCACAGCCGGGGCAGCACCCACTGTAGATGCCTCAGGTGAGTGCTCAGCTAGGTCCCGCCCAGCCCCACAGCTCTGTGCACCTCATGGCGTGGAGGCTCCAGGTGCAGGCCGCGGCAGCAGGGTAGCAGTCTTGGCTATACAGCACCCCTACATGGGCTGGGCCTTGCGATGCCTGCCAACTCTGGGTGCTCAAGAGCAGGATTGGGCACCCACTCCTCCCAGTGGCAGGGGCGCATGTTCCCACAGGTAGGGGGCAGTGGGGCAAGCTCCCCGCCTAGTTGGGCTGTGAGCACCCCCCAGAGGGCATGTGCCGGACCATGGATGTATATGCGGTGGGACATTGCCACAACAGACATTATGCGGTGCACAACTGTACAAATACAAGGTTTATTTTGGGAAAGGTAGGGAAAAGCTAATAGGCACAGGAAGGTGTTTTTCAAAATGTGTTATATGTATAAGCACATGCTATTGTTAGTTTCCATTGAGCTGATGCCAACTCCATAGGGTTTTCTTGGCTGCAATCTTAATGGGAGGAGACTGCCAGGCCTTTTCTTCCTCAGTACTTCTGGCCGGGTTTGAACTACCAACCTTTAGGTTAGCAGTTAAGTGCAAACTGTTTGTACCACCTAAGGACCTTAAGTACATGCTAAATGAGTACAAAACCTAGATTTCATAGACCATAGTGGTATAGGAATTCATATCTCTGAAGAAATCTCATTTTAATAATCTCTATTACTTTTATCATTTAAAAATAATTTTAAGATAAACTATAAGACAAAAGTCACATTTTCTACCTATAAAATAACAAAAGGTTAAGTTCACCTTAATCCATCTTCTACCTTACCTACTCTCTTCAAATTTAAGTACTCTCCTCACAGGAAATCATTATTAAGTTTTCCCATACATTGAGATATGTAGGAACTTATGTGTGTATGACTGTGTGTTTGTATAAACACACATGAATACATCATGTACTTTTGAAAACAGATATTATAGTGGCATACCATCTTACATGTGGCTATATTTAAAGTTAACAGGCAAAGCTAAAATTGTATAGTCAAAGTATCCTTGAAAATTTCTTAAACTGCCCGTATATTACAACTATGTTGACTTCATGATTTTATTCATCCTTCTAACTCTTGTTTAGTCACTGTTTCTCCATAACCTGAAATTAATTATTCAACTTTTTATTCAAGGACATCATTAAACGATCACGTCCCACTTAAAATTATTCATGTACTCATTCCATAGGTCTCACCAACATGCTTTGATCGTTTTAGGCTTGGGTGCATCTACTGCTTTTGATATATCTATTGAGCAGTACAGCAAGAGGGTTCTTAATATTTGAAATCTTATTCTTTTTTCCTTTTACTGAGTGTGTATTGTTGAATCATTTTAACTTAAATGCATTTTTTTTCTGAGTTGCTTTTTAAAATTTTGCATTAATAATGTATACTGAAGTCTACAAAGCATTTGTATCTAATAACAAACATATTATTGCATATGTTCAACTCAGTACAATACCTCAATGGTGCTGTATTTAATATAGTAGTGACTGGCGGTTCTACCCAAATCGGTGGCGGAAAAATATCCAGTTCGCTCCTCAAAACGAATCATCCGAGCTTTGTCTAGTTTTCGTCCAACTTCAATGACCAGCTGTTCTCGATGTTTTTCTAATGTTGCATCCATCTTTAGGAAAAAAATATAAACACTTAACGATTATTTTCTTTAGAGAGTCATCATTTGCAAATGTATAAATATTTATGCGAATTAAAATTTCTGTTGATGCTTTAGTCAGAATAGGCTAGTTTTTAATTATAATATTTAAAGAAGTATATTCTTATAAATTTGGGAAATTACTAAAAAAGATTTAATTCCATTAAATAAAGGAAGCTTTAAAATTAATTAAGATAATCAATTTTCATATTATCTTCAGATGTCAGTAAGATTTAAAATCTAAAACTCTTTATATGGTCTTATAATTATTAAGACATTCAGAAATCAAAAATAAGAAAAAAGATCATTGTCTTTACTCTCTCACACTAAAATAGATAGGGATTCAAAAATATCAAATCATATCCCTACTTTATCAGTAATTTGGAAAAATGATAGCTAGGATGCCTCTCCTTTCAGAGTTAAGATATACAAAAATAAAGGCAAACTTACCCTTTCAAAAGTATGGTTCTAGTATTCTATAAGTTTTCATAACTGCTGATGGGAAACCCATTTTACCCATAACAATAGAAGCAAAGAGTAAAACGAAGTCAACAATGAATTTCTGAATAGTTTTGAAATTATTATTTTTACATTACATAGCCTTTTTCTAAGTAGAAATTATGACATTTGACATAATATATTAACAAATACTATTGTTACTGTGATGTATGCGTGTGTATGTGTGTATACATCTCTGTCTATATCTGTATCTATCTGATTGTATATACACATACGTATGTACATATGCTAAGTCTTAAAGGCCAATCTCTGATGAGTAAGAAAGTGAAAAATGATCTTAAAAAAGGGAGAGTTTACAAGTATTTTAGAAACCAATTAATTAACTAATTAGCACTCCCACTGTTTGCCCTAACTTAGATTTTTAAGGCAGCTTGTTAATACACAAAATATTGCTAAAGTAAATTAAAAATCAGAAAAATGAGGCAAAGAGAAATCAACTGTAGGAAAGTACGACAGACTCAAAAGTCATGTTATCAAATATAAAAAGTACTAAATATTTGCTAGAGGTGATACACTATATACACCAGGCTCATCTTCTGAAAATATTTTATTAATGACATATTAATAAACCATAAAAATGTGTTAAACTACTTGATCTGTATTAGTTAACATGAGTTTTGTGGCTACAAATATATCTTTTGTGATAAAATGAAAACACAGAAGTTTGGGGTAAAAAAAAAAGTTAAGATTCCCTGAACTGTGAAGAACTATGTATCTTGGAAGAAAAAAAATCACTTTCTTTATACTGGAAAATTATATAAAAATGACTTCTGATACTAACTTCATTGTTATTGTTGTTAGGTGCCGTCAAGTGGGTTCTGACTCATAGTGACCCTATGTACAACAGAATGAAACAAAGCCTGGTCCTGCACCATCCTCACAATCGTTGGTATGTTTGAACCCACTGTTGCAGCCACTGTCAATCCATCTCGTCAAGGGTGTTCCTCTTTTCGCTGACCCTCTACTTTACCTTAGTACTTAGAAATCAACTGATGTGTTTATCTGGTTTCAAGATTTGAGATGAATTAACCTATGAAAATATGTTGTATTTTGGTTTTCTTTACCTCTTCAGAATATTTTCACAGTATCATTGACTGTTTTCACAAAGCTCATATTTGAAATGAGAATAGCTAGTGCTACATTCTTTAAAATGTGTAAGGTCACAGGTTAGAATGCGCCTACATTTTATAACTGGAAACAATTTCGCCAACATAGTAAAAGAAGAAATTCATTAGAAGATTTAGTAGATGTTTCAAGGAGAAGAAGAAAGATAGGTGAATCCCATCTAGAGTAAATATAAGTATAAAAAAACCTAACGATTTCAGATTAACAGCTTTTAGTTCCTGCTGCTGCTTTTCTTCTTTTTTCATTTCTCCCCCACAAGTCTTAAGTCTCAATATTCCCACGGTCAAATCTACTGCGTAGGAAAAGGAAAAAACAAAAGCAAACAAACAAAGACTGGCAATTCCTCTGATAACACAATGGAATATATATAAAAACTAAATTACCAGTAAATGGATGAGAACTCTAATTCTAAGTTAATTCAATTTTGCTTATTTTGACTCAACACTAGTGAACATCTATATGATGACGGTGAAATAATGTTTTCATTAGACAACAGCTGGATTTTATCTGTAATTAGGAAGCACTTACAGTGTATAAAGCAGAGCTCTAAAGAAAAGATAAGATCTCAGAATCTGTAAGCCATGTGGACCACACAACTTTAAAGTTCATGGGAAGAGCTGCTATCACATGCATCTGATTGTTAGTTTATGCACACACACTAACTCGTGGAACTGATCCCTGCTGCCAAACTAGTAAAGACAATAGCTCATTAATGCTACCTTTTTATTTAGGAATAGAGTCTAGAAGGGACTTGTAAGAGGGGCATAGTGTATATAAAATAAACCTATTACTAAAAGTTGTCTTTTAGTTTCCTCATGTCTAATTTTTGTAAAAACTGTGTTTATCAGCATCTAAAAAAAACACAGCAAAATATTAAGTGGAAATATATCTGAATAGGAAACTTTGGTGGCATAGTGCTTAAGAACTACAGCTGCTAACCAAAAGGTTGGCAGTTCAAATCCACCAGGCGCTCCTTGGAAACTCTATGGGGCAGTTCTACTCTGTCCTATAGGGTCGTTATGAGTTAGAATTGACTTGACGGCAATGGGTTTGGTTTTTTTTTTTTTTTTTCTGGTATACCTGAATAATAAATTGTTAATAACAATATAAAGATTTACTTATTAGTATCAGTGGGAAAAGAGATTTAAATAAAACACGATTATTTACAGAAGGCAAATTTAATTCTCCTATAGTATTTTTAAAAAAAGATTAAAGCTCTTTATTTTTATTTCCAGGTATGTAACTCTTTTCAGTTGTGGAAGGAGTAACAAGTATTTATCCACTCATATCATGAATAGATTACAGAACTAAAAGAAGGTTTGGGTTTTTTTGTTTTTTGTTTTTAAATAAATGAGTTTTCTACCTGATAAGCCTTGTGACTGATGCCATATACTAATGGATTTGCTCTCATCCGTACATAAAGATAAGTGTAACTTATCCACTTCACTGCTTCTTCCACATTAGTAACTGTTCCCAGAGCAATCTGCAAATAAAGAAAACAACAAAAATTAAAGCAATGCATTAAAGTTGAACATAAACATTACATCAAAGACCGTTTTGTCAGAAGTTATAAAAATACATCATTATACTGTATTTAAGAGAAGGTAAGCATGATTACTGGACACTTTTCCAATTAATTAAAAATCAGTCCTGCCTCATTTAGTTTAGAACAGAACATTAGAAATGCCATCTTCCAAAACTGAACTTACTCAATATTATGCCAGTGAATTTACCTTCACTTGATGATTTTTCCACAAATGGAGTTTAATTCTACATAGAATTTAAGACATTTTTGGTATTCATTTTGGTATTGCTTTTTTCTTTTGGGGTTTCCTTTTATGTGACCACACTATTGAAAATCATACATGTAAGTGCACCAAATCAAAACATAATATTGTTAATTGTATCCCTCTTTACTGTGATTCTGTGCACTGTTATCACTAAAACCACAGAGGACAAAACATTAGCTTTTACCTGTAGAGATACCCATTTGCAGGATTGCTTGTCTAAATATACAGTATGAATGTAATGGAGAATTCACTAATTTATGTACAAAAATGAAGCAGATTTAATTGGGACTTATACATATGAATCATACATACACTTTTAAAAAACTATGACAAGAACAGGGGTTGGTTTTTATTTTTAACTGGTAAATGTAAAATAACCAATAAAAAGGTAGGTATTTATACATTTTAATCATAATAAACACTGGATTATTCTTTAGATTATCTTCTGAAAGGAAATAAAATTTTAATGTAGCATTTTTAATGTAACTTTGCAATATGTCAATTTAACGAAATCAAACGTTAATTTAAAAACACAATAGCATACAAGAGCTGTGTAATAAAGAGAAAGGAATTACTAGACAATAATTTTAACACACAATTTCAATGAAAGGCTCTCTGATATATTTCCTTAGCTAATGAATCTATAGGTAGTCATTTTTCATTTACTTAAAGTGCTCATTTTACTTTAAAAATTCATCCAAGTTATGAAACTTCAGTTGTATATTTTTTTCCTGAACCTTTACCTGAAAAAATATTTTAACTTAATAATTAATCAAAGAAGAAGAAATGATCCCTATCTAAATTACTAAATTTTAAGAGGAAAAAAAATAGAAAAAAACCTCTCATTTTTGTACTGAATAGTGAAGAAAATAAATACCTTCATGTTTTGCTTTAATTCCTATATTTTAGTTTTTAATTCTGTATAATTGACCTTGTAAAATAAATATGTGGATAGTTAGCTGTCCTAAGTTGAAGATGAGATATAGAAATATATAATTTTTATTTTACTATTATATCATATTATTTGTCATTACACAGAGAAATGATCAAAAGTAAGAATATGACAGGGTAGATTCTACTTACTTTTAAATTTACACTAACTTATTTGCAAATGACTAAACCTTCCACAACATAGGTAAATACATGAACAGATTCAAACCCTATAAGGCTTTTCATAAAATGAAAGTACCAAGAACTAAAATTGAGTAAATGAGGGAGCTGTGCAACAATTCTTAAATATTTACAAGTAGGACAGTTAAACATCTTCTAGAGTGCTTAGGTAACAGAAACTACTTTGATGATATGGCTAGAAAACTGACAGTCTCTCCCGTTTGTGATTCTACTATTTAACAGTCAAAGTTGTGTTAACTCTCTATGACCTGTATTTTAAAATAATAACAATTCCTAAGGTGAGAGATTTTAATAAAGGACAACATAAGCTTGCTACTATCTTTTTCAAAATCAGACTCAGTAAATTAACATTAATAAATAATTACCTGCTGCTATTAATGATAAGAACAAAGGAAAGGGAAAGGAGGAAGATAGAATAAAGTATTGCAAATTTTCTAAATGTTCACTAAAAAGGAAGAGACTACTCAGAAAAACAAGTTATATCATAGTTGTATCATATTTAGAGGATAATCCTTGAATGCCATCTAGTGACAAAAACTTGTAAATATTTGCTGTCATCTAGTGGCTGCATAGTACAGGTGCCTTTTATAAAGCAAATATTTTCCATAGGATCTCTTTAAAATTTATTTATTCATCTCAATACTCATGTACTAAATCGGTAGCAAGACTGTACTATGTAATGCACAGTGGACATGGTGACAAATAGAGCATGGTACCTGGCCTCAAGTCCCCTAGCCAATGGAGGGGAACACATGTACACACATTAAGAAGATAGATACGAAACCATCACCCACAGCGCCTAACACGTAAGTATTCAAAAACACTTTCAGAGAAAAACATCTAACTTGTGAGACTAATAAAAGTGGTATTAGTATACAGTTTAATAGAGCTTTGGGCTCTGTTAAGCAAAAGTGGGGAGGGGTTGCCAAATTCGGTAATTTAGAAATAAGACTCAAAGTATCACTTCATAGCTAATTTGTCTATTTAAATTTTAGTCTTTATAGTTATCTTAATTGTTTGTTTTAAACTGGTTAAAACCTTATAAAGAAGAAACTATCAGATAACATTAAGTGACGCTATCATTATTTACAGACTACCAACTTGGCACAGACATTTGTTAATCTTCTCAACAATTCAGTGAGATTATCCCTATTTTATAAATGGGAAATTAGGATTTTACATGTGAAGTGAGTACAGTAACAGCCTCTCTTGAGCAGAAGACCTGTGTTGGAGGGTAACTAGAGGTAAAACTGGGAAGGTTAGTCAGACTAAAGAGACCTTAAATCCAAGGACAAGGGGTTTGGACTATGTCGGAGGAACTCCATATAAAAAAATGCATATAAGGTTATAGAAAGAATAATACAGTTTTAAAGTGTGTACTACTATGGGGTTGACACTACATACTCACAAATGTCTGCTGAATACATTTTTATGTAAGCCTCAAACATGCTACAGTGTTTTCAATGCAAACTTAAATGTCTTTATATAGGGAGTCCCTGGGTAGCACAAACGGTTAAACGCTCAGCTATTAACTGAAAGGCTGGCAGCTCGAATCCACCCAGAAGTGAATCAAAAGAAAGGCCTAACAATCTACTTCCAAAAGATCACAGCCATTGAAAACCCTATGGAGTGCAGTTCTGCTCTGAAACACATTGGGTCATCATGAATCAGAATTGCCTCAAACGGCAACTTTTTTTTTAAAAATAGGGATAGAACTTGTGTCCTTTCAGCATTAGCATCATGAAGTAGGTCCCATTAGGTATCAATCTGCAAACAGGCCCCATAAAATGTTTGTATTAAAATTATTGCTTAATATAATCATATCTCCAGTTCTGCTAAACTAATGGCCAGAATTGATATTCATGCTATCAAAAATATCAAGGAAGGCAACACTTCTAATCTAACATGACCTTTATACCAATCACAGCCAATGTACAGTCATGCAAAATGTTGGAGAGTCTAAAGACTTAAAAATCCATTACCGTGAGAACAGAACATACATTCATTTTATAAACTAATTTCACACTTGATTTCCACAAACTACCAAATTTAATTTCATACTGAACTATAATTTAAGGAAGTTTGTTTCCTTAACAACAACAAAAAAAATTACTTTTAAAGGGAACTATTCCAGTAAGACCAAAATATGAGAAAGAAATTTTAGCAATGGCTATACTTCACTATATTAGCTAAATATTTCAAGGTATGTTTCATTATTTGAATGCCACTTATGTCACTAAATGGAATTACAGTATGCTCATAGTTATTTGACATTTCTGAAAATGATATATCTAATGAGTTCTTAATTAATATGAGATGAACCTATGGACCACAATTTATTTTTAATTTCTCAGCACTTGATCAAAAAGTTTCACTGAGGATATTTTATACTCCCTAAGAAAAAGTTTCCTGAGGCAGTATTTTGCTCACTTTGTGTTTTCCGCATAATAATATCACCACCTTATGTTTACTTTACTACTTACAAAAAGCTGTCAGAGACATTAATTCTAGGTTTACTAAGAAGCAGTCTTCCTTGATATGCTTTTCTAGAAAAACTGCATACAAAAACCTTGTTTTTTTTACTGTTACGTCAGAGAAATTATTGCTACCATTTTAGAAACCGATTTGGTCCTGGTATTGGATGAAAGAAAATGCTAAGTATTAATGCAGGGAAATATATTAATCTGCAACTTAGTACATTTTATATAAGGTTACAGAAATTAGGATATAATGAAAAGACTAGGTTTGGAGTTAAACAGACTTGAATTTAAATACTATATTGCATAAAGCTATGCAATAAGTGTAGGCAATGAGGACTGAAATAACAGCATGAGCAGGAAAACTGACACCCAAGGTCAAAAAATTAACAGCAGAGTGATCTTGGGTAAGTTACATGTCTCTCTGAGGATAACAGCAGTATCTACCTAGCTGGAATACTGAAAGAATCAGAGACTGTACATGAAGTGCCTAGCACAGTCTCTGGCATTTATCAGGTCCTCAGTCCATTGCTACTATTATTATTTTAGAGTGATAAATTTTATTCCATCATATAGATACTGTTGACCCAAGACCCAAGGCCTAATTAACTATTTTTTAAATTGTGATAAAATATATATAACAATGACACTAACGAGGTACAGGAGTCCAGTGACAAGGGCCAGAAAGCAGAAGGGGACAAGGAAGCTGGTGATAGGGAACCCAAGGTTGAGTAAGGATATTGTTGATGTGTTGTGAGATTGTTAACCATT